>NW_009939519.1:0-2369 GCF_000696875.1 Nestor notabilis | reverse complement strand
TCTCTTTGCCAGGCTGAACAGCCCCAACTTTCTCAGCCTGTCTTCATATGGGAGGTGCTCCAGCCCCCTTATCATCCTCGTGGACCTCCTCTGGATTTCCTCCAACAGCTCTGTGTCCTTCTTAGATTAAGTACACCAGAAGTATATGCAGACTCTAAGCAAAGTTTTGTGAGAGCAGAAGGGAGGGGCAGGATCACATCCTTTGACCTGCTGGTCATGCTTCTTTTGATGCAGCCCAGGATATGGTTGGCTTTCTGGGCTGCGAGCACACACTGCTGGCTCTTGTTATCTCATGCACCACCACCCCCAAGTCCTTCTCTACAGGGTTGCTCTGAATCTCTTCTCCACCCAACCTGTAGCTGTGCCTGGGGTTGTGCTGACCCAGGTGTAGGACTTTGCACTTGGCTTGGTTAAACATCATAAGGTTGGCATCAGCCCACCTCACAAGTGTGTCAAGGTCCCTCTGGATAGCATCCCTTCACTCCAGCGTGTCAACCGAGCCACACAGCTTGGTGTCGTTAGCAAACTTGGTGAGGGTGCACTCAATCCCATTGTCCATGTTGCCGACAAAGATGTTGAACAAGGTCGGTCCCAACACCGATCCCTGAAGCATACCACTCATTACTGGTTTCCAATTGGACATCGAGCTGTTAACCACAACTGTTTGTGTGCAGCCATCCAGCCAGTTCTTTATCCACCCCGTGGTCCGTCCATCAAATTGATGTCTCTCCAATTTAGAGACACAGATGTCGTGTGGGACAGTGTCAAATGCTTTGCACAAGTCCAGGTAGATGACATCAACTGCTTTGCCGCTGTCCATCAGTTCTGTAGCCCCATCACAGAAGGCCACCAAACTGGTCAGGCAGGATTTCCTCTTAGTGAAACCATGCTAGCTGAAACCAATTACCTCGGGGTTTTTTTCATGTGCCTTAGCATGCTTTCCAGGAAAATCTGCTCCAAGGTTTTGCCAGGCACAGAGGTGAGACATGCTGTAAGACCAAGACATATGCTTTTAGTGTTAAGCATGGGAGTATCTTTAGGCAAGTATTTAAAAGACTTGTTTAAAAAAATCTTATTTAACTTCACTATATTTCTCCACTTATGAGAATGTTCTGCATCAGGCAATACTCCATAAGATAATAATAAAAGACAGAAATGAAGGACAGATCTGAACATTACTAAGCTTTGAAAGATCTTCAAAGATGAGAATGAATTTTTATGGGGACAATGAGGAAAAGCTCTCACTGTGAACTGAGCAATAAAGATATGTGAGTTAAAGCTTGTCCAAACAGGATTCTATAGAAAAACTCCCAGATACTATGATCTTCAGACTGCACAGTTGTAGACCTTCAAAGTCAAGGAAAAAAAGGAACTGTTTTTATATTATACAACTTCTTTTTTTTTTTCTTGAAATTAGATGTGTTTATTGAAGGAGTATTATTTTAATGTGTAACAGTGAGAACCCAGTTGACTTGAGTTTGTATTTGGTCTCGTTCAGTTACTGGGAAATATATTCTTATCCCCTTGAATGCGATAAAGAAGAAGTTTTGCAACAAAATAATACAGCACAAATAAATATGATATTATGAGGGCCTAAATTTTCACCTTTTTATAGCACTGTTGATCTAACTCTTCTACTTCACTGTACCTTATGTTTTCCTCATTTTTAATCACCTCTTGCTAAACTACGAATAGAATTCCCACTGAGATTCCATTCATTTCGTTAGAAATGCCATATATAAAGTTGTGTGGAATCTGTCCAAAAATTAATAAGTCTAAACAAAATATAATCTGTTCCATATCTATTCTATACTTTGATGAACTTTGCTAATTCATTCAACACTACCATTACAGTGACTCTCAAGACAGAAAGGTCAAAGACATATAGAAGTTATCTCCCTCATTGTTACAGTTAAACATATAATTTCAATGGTATATTTGTATCACAAGGCTTGGGGAACAACATAAAATTATCACAAAGGTCTAAAACAGGGGTGATATAATTAGTGTTTTCTGTGCAAATTAGGGGGAAAATGGTTATCACTTTAAAGCTTCTGCCCTTAAAGAGATAAGTACAGAAAAAGCACAACACAAATTAACAATATGCATTATTTGAGAAATGAATAGAAATGCAAATGAACGCCTTTGTTCAGCTTTTTAACTTCCTCACCTACTTTTTCACATAACACACAACATTGTAAGAGCCGTAGCAGTAAGCTCTACAATCCCCTCCATTTTCACACTGATAACGCAATATAAATCCTAAACATTTTTCCTCTCGACAGCAGAATCACCTCGCTCGACCTTGCCGAGGTGAGTAGCTCCAGAGAGGCGCCTTCAACCCCGGAACGAGGGCAGACACCGCGCTC
>NW_009939518.1:0-9674 GCF_000696875.1 Nestor notabilis | reverse complement strand
TCTCTTCCCCTTCTCCCCCGCGCCGAGCTTGTTGAGGCAGAAAAGATGGTGTTTAGGAAACAGGATCTCGCTCAGGGAAAAGCTGATTTCCAGCGGTTGCAGAGGTTACGGGGCTTTCCGCTCGGGCTTCCTCTCGGGCAGTTCCCTGAAGCGGCCGCGGTGTCCTCCCTTGCACCCGAGCGTGGCAGTGAGCTCGCGTGCGGGAAGCCCCCTCACAAGTAACTGCAGGGCAGCCACTGGCTGTTAAAGACTTCATCTTCCCGAAATAACTAAATAGGGAAACTAGGAGCTAAGGCCTTCCGCAGCAGATACAGACAGGGATGAGTTTGAACCACATCCCATTTGTTTGGTACTTCATGGTCATGGAATCATAGAATCACCTGGGTTGGAAAAGACCTTTAAGCTCATCCAGTCCAACTATTCCCAGCACTGCCAAGGCCACCACTGACACCGGGCACTGAGGCTTGGTCTACTCGGTTGAGGCCTCGTCTACCCGGTGTGTGAACACTTGCAGGGACGGTGACTCCAGCCCTGCCCTGGGCAGCCTGTTCCAATGCCTGAGCACCCCCTGGGCAAGGAATTGTTCCTCAGCTCCAGCTAAACCTGCCCTGGGGCAGCTTGAGGCCGTTTCCTCTTGTCCCATCCCTTGTTCCTTGGGAGCAGAGACCAGCCCCCTCCTGGCTCCATCCTCCTGTCAGGCAGTTGTAGAGAGCGAAAAGGTCCCCTCTGAGCCTTCTCTTCTCCAGACTAACCCCCCCCCAGGTCCCTCAGCCCTTCCTCATCACACTTGTGCTCCAGGCCCTGCACCAGCTTCGGTGCCCTTCTCTGGCCCCGCTCCAGCATCTCAATGTCTCTCTTGCAGTGAGGGGCCCAGAAGCGAACACAGGATTCGAGTATCTTCAAGCTTCTGTAGCTTCTTCTGAGGTCTTGGATCAAAAAGAAAGCATTAGACAGAACTCCAAATAAGTTACCTCAGAACTGCAGAGTTACAAGAGGGAAAATGATTTTCTTCTCCCATTTCTTGCTTCTGCCAGGACACATTCCTTTAGCAAGATGAGAATGAGCCCAGAGGGCAGGACCAAGCCTTTTCCCCAAAAAGAACTTTTCCAAGTATCAATTAAGAGCAACTGCTTTGTTTAAGTAAACAGAGACTGCAGGGAACCACAATATACATACAGTATGACTGATGGCACTCTTTTCTGTATTTAAAGGCAATCCAGAACTACCAACAGCAGTTAATATAACTTGGTCTTCAATCAATTTTAAAACTATACTACAGTGGCAACCAAAACCATCAGGTTACCTCTATACAGTAGAAATCCATGGGTAAGTAGATAACCCCAAGGCGTGTCCATTCATGGCAACTGAAGACAATGCAAATCGAGTGTGTGAATGTTTCTGAGACTGAATGTAACAAGAAAAGTGCCCAAACATGAGGATTTAGGAAAATTGCCAACCCAGCTGTTAATACTAATTCGTATCCAACTACAAGAATATCTGGTTCAGGCTTCTGGTTTCACCCACTTCAGAAGTGGAGAGTTAAGCTTTAGATTAATATTTCAGTTCTGGGGTTTGGTGCAGGCAAGCTGCACCATAGATCTAGGCCAGGATACTTTGAAGAAGTTGACACTCAGTCTGACATTTCATGTTTTATACCGAACTTCATCTTTTTGTGTCTTCCAAGGTGTCTGGACTGCGTCTTTCATCTTTGGTCTTAGGAGGAGTGTGATATGAGTCTGCATTTTATTCTAATTCTTGAGTCATAGTAAATGACTAATTTGTCTCGCTGCGTAATACTAAAAATCACCTTTGTTTGTCTACCTCTGTCAAGACTTCCTCTGTCATGTTTTATGTAAGCTGTGAAATATTATTCACATAGAAAGTAGCCACCTTATGAGAAGTGCCTTAACACCTCTTTCAATACTGCACAAAAACTTCCATGAAGTTCAGTAATAAATCTCTGCTATTCTTAGCTTCCATATTAATTCACATCTCATTATTAAATATGCCCTAAGGGGAAACTGCATCAACTCTCTTACACTGTAATGAAAATCACTATGTAGCCTTTAAAAGGGGCATAGAAATGAGAGCGCTCTCATGACTAATGGATGAAATATCAGTGCAATGGCCTCATGTGCTCATTTAATCTTTAATGGAGTTACTAAATTAATAGACTTAAATGCACACACAGAATGAATTTTATGAAATTTATGAATCTGGAGTTTCTTTCCAGCCACTTGTGCTTGCAAAAAATTGAAGTCTGCTTGTCCAAGATGCAGTATAGAACTGGGTATAGTTCTGACACAGAGGCACTTCTTCAGACAAGGTGCTCTTATGGATGAAGTGTGCTTAAATATTTGTTTTCTCACTTATGTACATTTGCAGAGTACATATGTTTGATCCCAAAGATCCAATCCCCCTTGTCCCTTTTCAAGGACACTGTTGCTACCTGACCAGTGACACCGTAAGACATTCGGTGAAGTGAGAAGGGTGTTCAGATGACTTTTCAATATAACTTGACCTACTTAGAGGAAAACTCAGTTGTGAATTACAAAGAGCTGACACTCTTGCTCTTTCAGCTGAGATCACACAGCTTTAACTTTCCTCAGTTCACCAGCAAAATCCAGGAAAAGAATTGAAGCAGTAATATCAAATCTGATTTTCCATTCCTTCTTATTAGGAAGTAAAATGGGGAAGTAACCCCTTTTCCTGGTTTCGTTCTTACTTCTCAAGTAAACGGATCCACTTCCTATCATTTAAAAATCAAGAGAAGTGCAGGGGTCATGGTTTTTGCCAATATTCTAATTCTGCAGTGAAAATTGCTGCTACTGTCTGGTTCTTAGTGTCATTTGCACCTGCATAAATGCAAACCCAAGTGACACACGCAAGGAGACATTAAACAATTAGCACTGGTGTCAACAGAGCTTCCTGGGGTAACTAGTGTTTCTTAAGGCAATAGTTTTCAGATGCAGCAGGGGTAACACTGTCAAAGTGATTTATGCATCTTATGGGGTTTATTCAAATAAGTCAACTGCAGAAAAATGAAAAATCAGGACTACTTATGGTTTCTATTCAATTCATATAAAAGATTGAATTTTTAATTTGTAGATGTATCCAATAACACATTTCTGTAATTAATATGGATCACATTTCATTTACTTGATTCTAGTTTGAATTGTAAAATATAGTTGTACAGATAGTGGGTTTGGATGTTTTTTCATCTCCTTTTCAGCCTAGCACACCTACAAGGCTCTTCCACTGGATGAGGAAAATCTATAGTTTGAGGGGGAAAAATGTTTTTTAAATTATCTGAATATGTAAAAGGCTGGTTGGAAAGTGCTGACGCTTCTTTCTTGCTCTTTTCAGACAGACATCTGACACCAAAAAGAAATGCATACTGACAGCAGAAACAGAGTGTGATGTCACTGACCTGCTCAGGAATGTGAGAGAGACCTATACAGCACACATCCTGTCTGTAACGTCCTCAGGGACGGATAACTTTGAAGAACCACCTTTTGCAGTCTCTGAAAAATTTACGCCTTACAGTCAGAGTAAGTAGGACTAAGTCTTGCCAGAAGCTTCGTTTCAGGATTACTTCCATTGACTCAAACAAGGTTGGGGTTGGGCCAAAAGGTTTTTTCCACAGATTCTTACAGTAGCCATACTGCTACTGGAGGGGAGTGTGTAAGGCTTTAGTTACCATTTGTTTCTCACTGCAGTGAGTAGACCATTTTATCTTTGTTAATAGTCCAGGGTTTCACTGTATTACTATGGCTCTGTAAACTTGTAACAGATTTGAGGAGGGAAGGGAGTGGAGGGAGGGAGGAAGAATTAAAAGCATGTTGCAAGGATGATGTCAGATTTTAATTCTGAAAATGCTTCTTTAGCTGTTCTCGGAAAACCAGAGATACAGAATTACACACAAAAAGGTTCCAGACTGAATGTTGTGTTCCAAGATCCACTTACGCCATACACATTTCCTAATGGAAGCTTTCAAAGTATTCGAGATATCTTCCAAAATGACCTGGAATACAAAATGTATTACTGGAAAGATCAAAGTTCTGGGAAGGTAAGGTCCAACTTTTTACATGTAGCAGTATTACAGCTACACAATTCCTGTGCTACCTTAAGAGTAAGACACCTGCAGAGGATGCTTTCATGAATTATTTTTATTCTTTTTTCCTTTACAGAAAGATGCAACAACAAAAAGCCATAAGTTTGAAGAAAGCATTGACAGCTCAAAGAACTATTGCTTCTACATACAGGGAATCATTCCCTCCCGCAAAGAAAACCGCAATGGTCAAGAAAGCATGGTGCTTTGTACCAGCATAGGAAGGAATATCTTAGATGGTAAGTGTCTGGTGAAGTTTGTCATACAGTCTATAGCATTCTAACAAAAAGTCACTTCAATTCTGAGCATATTTTTGCACCTCCTTAAATTGTGATGCCTGTTATAGAATAAACTGTGAGAGGACACAGTCTGAACATGGAAACTCCGGGGAAGAACTCCCACTAATTAGGAGCCCATCATCTTTAGCTGCTGGGGTTGGTTTTGGGGTTTTGCTCAACTGTTTCAATTACTTTTAAATTGTATGAGGTGATGACTGGTTACTGAGGTTTCAGATTGCATCACTAGCCTTCAGCTTCATTTTGTTGTTTCTGATTGTTTTCCTCGGATACTTCCCAGTAACAGGCCCCACAGTAAATGCTTGAAGGATTTAGCTCTTGTAGTCAGAACCGAACTTCAGTTACTATCTCAAAAGCAGACATGAGACTAAGACTTTCTTTACTGTTACATGACAAGGTCAGAGGTTGGCAGTTTGACTTCTTTACTGGTAAATAAGTTAGTGAGTGGTCAGTGGATCAGTCAGTCTAATTCCAGACAAACAATCTGGATAACACTTTCTTCAATGTGAAGTCATCAATAGTGATTAAATAATACTAAGTTGCTGTACTGTATCTGCACTCTAGAAAAGCTCTCTTAAAATCAGCAAATCAGCTCTCCCAAATTACCTTTCTTGTCTAGATGTATGTTTTTGTTTAGCATAACAGTCAAATTCTAGTAAAGTACAACTTGAATAAAAATCTCCTCTGTTGGTATTTGGTAGCCTCTAAGCTAAAATAAATTTCTGTTTGGACTTACTTTCACAGAAGTGTAGTACAGGGGTAAGGGGAACGGTTTGACTTACTCCTGTGGTGGTATTTTTAGTGCACTAAACTAGACTAAAATCTGGTGCGAACCAGGTGAAATAAAGCTTTACCTCAGTTCAACAAATTCAGGTTAAAACAAATTCAGCTCACACTGAGGTAGTCGCTCCACTCCTGTGATACTTAAAATACAGAAAGCATGAGCTTTCTGTAAGTGCTCCGTGAGCTTGGAGCACTGTGACATGATGGCTTCTGGTACCTGAATCCTGGAATGTTTTGGTTTTTTTTTTTCTCCCCTACAGAGTACGGAGCAGAAGTTTTTATCATCATAGCAGTGATAGTGATTGCGATCATCACCTCTGCTGTTGTCCTGTCAGTGATCCTCTGTAAACGCAAGAAGGCAAAAGCTGCAAGAGAAAAGGAACCGCTTAATGGTGTCTAAGGAAAAGTTACTATCAACACTAATGTTTAACAACAGTCCAAAAACAAAGAAAAACCCCAAGCTCCAAAAACCCCAGCCAATAACAAACCCCATAAATTGGGAAACATGGCAAAGCCTTTTAGCCTCTCTAATCCAGGAATTTTGAAGCCCAAACTTTACATGGATTGAAAAATCTGTTAGACAGTCACAGATGAAAACTCCAGAGGAAAAATCCTGGGTCACCAGTGGCTGGAGGGGTTTTCTGGTGACCTGTTTCAGTAGCCTAACCCTGCTCATACACTCTTCCCAAGCTCCTTCTGTTCTGTCTGAAACAGGATTCTGAACTAGATGGACTTTAAACTTGGCCAGGTACAGCCATTCTGAAAGTATGGCCTTTCTGAGCCAGGAGATCTATGGTACTTGTGAGGGGAAAAAACACTACTTCGGAGAAATATGTGTCCTTTACCTAATGAAAAGGAGCATCTTTTTGTTTCTATGAAACAAAACCTGTATTTACCTGACTTTCTTTTAGCATTATTAACTGGGGAAATGATCTGTTAGTTCAGGTGTGACAAAGATGCTACTATCATTTCTGCACTTCTTGGATAAAATTAACTTTGTTCATTTATCTTTGGATAGAGGCAAAGCTAAATCAGCTGAAACTACTGTACTGGTGACTTGTAAGGAACACTCTTGAAGCAGGTAGCTGCTATCCGTCCGGAAAGCATATCCAGATTACACTACACCTAGAGCTATACAGACAGGCTAGTCTGATGGTTCCAAGTAAGTCTTACAACAAATGCTTTGCAGTTTTTGAGTCAGTAGTAACTCACTTCATGCAAGCACTGAGTAGGTAGCAGTATTTACTGCATTTTAAACCTTATTTTTAATTAAACAGTTAGTGAATGAATAGCTTATGTGGTACAGAATCAAATCATCTCGGTGATGGGCCTTGGAGGTACCTGTTGCTTTGACTATTTTAATATTTATTTTATAAATGAGAATCTAATTTTTATACTGGTGATGTATTTATGATGGTAATTTATACTTTTCTAGGGAAATAAAGGTGACTGGCAAAATCGGACTTTGGCTTCTTTTGTTCTTAAATGAAGCACAATATTTATTCCAGAACCAAATTAAAAACACATGTAAGAAACTTCTGTTGTGCCAGCAGTGGAGGCAAGCTGCAACTAATGATGGGATTTGCTGCTGTTAACGATGCTAAATTGCTAACTGCTGCTAAACCAAATCAGAACAAATGGGGGGCGTGGGGGTGTAAAAAAGATGCATTTTGTAGTTGGTACTAACTGACTGTATATCTCAAAGCTTTATATGTGTCTTAAAAGAAGATATTCACTGCATTTAGGAGAAGAAATAACATCAGGTAAGATTAATATCCCAGGCTACCACTTTTTACAGACTTGTATTTTATGTTTTTCACCCCTGCTGTGTTACAGATCCCTTCTTTGTGTGGATTAAGGCTCCTGTGAACTTGAGTGTGGTTGACAGCAGTTTTCTTTGTTCTTCAATTCCCTTTTTATACAGAAGGAAGAAAATAAAACACCACAATTCTGCCACAAAAACTCCTCTTCACTTGCTGTTGTGCGACAGATGCTTAATGAACTTTCTGCTGGTGCATAAAGCTTGTAAGGAGGAGGAATTTTACAACAGCAATCAAACATAGAGCTTGTGGAATTAAATTCAAAACATTCCAAAGCTGTCACCACTACTTCCCTTCCCAGTTCTGTTCTGCTTTCTCAGCTTCATTCGTGCCAAGCTTAGTAAAGAGCTTGCAGGGAAGGAAAGCCTGAAGGGTTACAGCATCTCCTTTACTAAAATACAGTGTGAGTTGATTGTCATAAGCTATGTAGGCTGATGTTATAAATCATGCTTCCACGGCTCAGTTTGTGAGGTTTTCTGAATATGTGGGCTGTTTTTATAGATAGACAGAAAGAACCAGCATGCACAGGAATGTAAATGAGTGCCTTAAATGGCATGAGAGTGAGCCATTGCTGCACGGGTTCTGGAGACTTGAAGCGCTTCTGTTCCCAAGCTGCAGTGTGTTACCATCCAACCACCAGTGTCACAGGGCTCACAGATCCCATTGCAAACAGGGTTTTTGCTCTTTCTGGAGCTGGTTGAGAAAGGGGCTTTTTTTAATTGCAAACTTCCTGCATTATTGTCCCTTGGGCCAAGTGCACTGAGCCCACACGAATGCTTTATGCAGAGATCTAGCTTCCTGAGAGCATCAGGGTGGGCAGAAGGGGTTGTTGTATAAAAGTAATGTCACTAGGAAGAAAGACTAGATCCTTGCTTCAGCACTGTGCAGATTTAAGATGGAGCCAGCTACCCAGGGAATCAGAGTAAAGAAGGGAAGGCTTTTCATATGCACCCAAGTTCCCTGGCTTATCTTCTAAGCAGGTTTCTGTAATGTGCTCCTAACAATGCTCCCAATTCCCCTGCTCTGCTTTGCTCCCTGGCATCTGTTGCAGAGAAAGGTATCCAGCTATTTAAAGTAGATAAGCACTTGCACAGCTCCCTGTGAGAGGGCGCAGCATTTGTGCTCTCTGCTTATACAAATGAACATGCAACATTACGTACTGGAAAAAGCTACTTTCATTTTACAGCACTGTTTAAAACCACATTATTCCTCTTCACGTGAGTGAATAAAGGCTGATACTGTTCTGTTTGTTTTCTGCCAGCCCTCCTGGCATTACTATGATAAAATTACTGCCATTACTGCAAATTAACAACTGCACAGGACTACATAAATGTGTGTATCATGAAATCACAGAGTGGTTTGGGTTGGAAAGGGCATTAAAGATCTTGTAGTTCCAACCCCCTGCCACGGGCAGGGACACCTTCCACTAGCCCAGGTTGCTCAATGTATGTATGATATATATATATATGGCAGGTACAGCAGCAAACAGCTTAGCTATTTCTGGCAGACTCAGCTCTCTGCTGTGAGAAGGTTGCTGCTGAAAGGCATGTAGTGATAAGAATGTGATTATAAGCTTAACTTGAATCACTAGGTATGTGGCAACTAGGGAGAAGGAGTTTCTGTCTGAAGTAAGTGAGAATAAACAGCTGTGCTGGATTCTTTCTTGGTTCTGTAATGCTGATCATTTTGCAGGTTAAAAGTTATTGCTACTCAGTTTCAGAACCTTGTAATGCATAGGAACAAGTGGGCTTTTGTCTAGCAGACTCGAGTCAATCAAGTAGTCTTCTAATTGCACAGTATTTATCCAGATACAAATAACTACACTTTCTATAGTCTATGTTTGACAGGATGGGGCAGCCACAGCTGCTCTGGGCACCCTGTGCCGGCACCTCACAGGGAAGAGCTTCCTCCTAATGTCTAATCTAAATCTATCCTCTGTCAGTTTCAAGTCATTTATTGAACAATGGTAATTAATTGGGTATCGGATCAGTAACTTCCAGAATATTTCCTAGCACTGCTCTGAGTGCCTTTCTCAGTGCACCTATTTACCTGTAAATAGTAATGGTTTTAGTGGCTTCTTTAAACTAGCAATGAAGTTACAAATCTGAACTCAAAGAATATTCCCAGATTTGTTATATTTGCTGATGCCTTTTCTCCTATTTTAATTTTCAAACTTTCTGCCTTATTACTTCAAGAAATATTTAAATAGATCCTGTATTTTTTCAGTGAGTATATTCTTGATCCTTTTGAATACTTATGGCCTGAGACGTGTTGCAGAATTCTTCCCTGGAAGTAAGTGTACAAGTCTAGTTACTGTTTGTGTCTGGTGGAATAATTTAATTCCATGGTCATTTTGGTTTTAATGACTAATTTATAAACCAGACAATATTTGCTCAGATCAATAGTCATAAATTATATTGTTGGTGATGGATAACTTTAACATTTTAATGATTACATTGTATTGCTTGATAAAATATGTTTTAAATTATGCTTTAATAGGATCAGATCTATTTTTAGCAGTATGTCAGCACTACTGCTTCTGTTAACTCTTAAGCCCAAATACAAATATTCCTCAGCTTTTCTTTCTGTGTCATTGATTTCAATGGCAGGGCTAAGTTTGGGGAATACTCTTCTACCATGAATGACAAAGGTGTTTGAATCAGT
>NW_009939517.1:70945-83241 GCF_000696875.1 Nestor notabilis | reverse complement strand
CTAACTATTCTATGATTCTATGATATTTCAGCTTTACATCTTTTCTGTTCTGTCACTCTTTGCTGTCTTGTTAAAAACCAGAAGCATTGATGTACAGAGAGAAAGAAGAAAAAGAAAAATGCATATTGCTCAAATACAACCCTAGGAGAAATCACAATGCTAGAGTCGGTGGAGATTTTGGGGGTGATTTGCTATGATGTTCTAATCTGTGCTAAGTAGCTAATTATGACAAAATAATCCAAGTTTTATCCCTTGCAGTTTGAGAGATTGGAGTCGTCCAGCCCAAAAGGTAGGATTCATACATAATCTTTTTACTATAGCTATGGTTCTCCACCTGGTATATTGTCTGGTTTGCTCCAAACTTTAGTAGCAGTATAAATCAATAAGCAAGCAATGTAGACAATCAGATGTGTGGATGCAAGTGCAACCTGGGACCCTAATTTAACACAGCAGCATAGAATACAATAAAGTCTAGTCTGGAGTGCAGTTTCTTAACACCAAGCGCAGTCCTGTAACTACCCATGTGGATTCCTACAATGAATCTATCCATAGAGTAGCACTACAAATTGTTCTTTAAGTGAAGCATTAAACCTGCTGCCACCATTTGTTAATCTAAAGATTCTGTATTGTTCTCTTAGGCTTTCTATTTGTGTTGCAAATAAAATAATATTACCCTTTGCCAGTAGCTAGCTATTTAAATAGCCAGAGGAAATTTAAACAATCTTCTACTTCAGTTTCTTACTTTGTGGCATTGGTGTCAACTCCCAGCTACAATGGCAGGCAAAATTTGTCAGTATGAAAATTTTCTTATTGTTAGAGTAGGGAGTGGAGTGGATTAACATTTATAAAGCCATAAAATACAGAAATACACAGAAATTTTTTATTATTTAAGGTTCTTAGGTGAGGCAACATCTGGTGTTGACAGTAAATTCTAACCTCCAGGAAAGCCAAGGGTCACTACTGTAGGGCAATGTTATAATGGCTGGTGAGGAAGGCCTGAGATGAGGTTATCTGTAAATCATAAGCACAGTCAAGACTGTATAGCTCTTCACTTGTCCACTCTAAATTATTAACTTCAGACTACTGTCAGCTCCAGGTATCCCACAGCAGATTTCTAAAGCAAATATCTACATAGAGTTCTAATGAGTACTAGGAAACTGTCAGAGGAAATCTCTGATCCAAGACTTACAGTGTAAGCATTCCTTTTTGGATGACCTTGAGGCTCAAGATTTGTTTCCCTAATTCAAGATAATTTTAATGTATTTCATTTTCAGTACTAGTGATCAACATTTTTGACAACTCAAACCCTCGTTTAATAAACTAATAGACTAAAATGAAATCACCATATCAGACCTATGCTGTGCCAGGCTGTGCCTCTTTGTGAAAGATCAAAAGGGAAATTGGACACTTGACAATTTTGGTAAAATATACTCCCCCAAGAGCCTTTCAAGACACACTGTTCTCTACAGTAGTGGTTAAAGAAATGTTGTCTCAGAGAGGAATATTTGCAGGCTCGACTCCCATTCCACACCAGTGATTTTTATGCTGCTACAAAAATCCTCTCAGGCTATAGTTACCCATGTAACAGGAGGATTAACTATTTGTGGAAATGATTATTTATCTGTGATTTTTAATTATTTTCTGATACAATTTTGGTGGTGTCGTATGAGAGAGAAATCACTTCTGTCTACTCCCCAATCCTCTCTTTTGTTGGTCTGCAGATTTTCTCTGCTTCTTAGGGCTGTGGCCATAAAGCATACCAACATGGGTTTTACAGCTTTCATCTGTAAGAAATGTCTCTGCAAAGGCATGAGATCCTCCTGTTCTTGTGCCAGGGAGTCTCTGTCCTGTCTAGACAACTATGTACTCAACCCAGGAAAATGACAACATCCTACAAAACCTACTCCACTAAAGCAGCTAGTAATGATATTTTTCATCACAAGGCTATTTCCTAGTTTCAGATATCTCATAAATATTCATATTTACTTTTCCAGCCCTTAATTTGATCACACTACTCATTTCTTTCAGCTGGGTGCATCAAATTATTTGGTGCTCATATCTCTCTTTTACAAACGATCTCATATACAACAATCTGGCGTGCAAAACTATAATTCTCTTTTATTTCTAACTTTCAGCATTTCAAAAACCTTCCTCCCTTGGTTTAGCAAATCTTTCAGAGTTACTCAACACAATATTTTTAACCTAATGTAAGACATTATCACATTTTAGAATAAATTAATTTAGTGCTTTACAATGTTTCTTAGACACTTCTGCTTGTTGTGTGACAGATTTGAATGAATGTTTAGTGATTATTAAATGTCATTTATGTTTGTCATGACTTAATATTCAAGCAAGCTTCACAGAAACAGAATTAAAACATAAACCATGTTCAGTAATAGCACAGTTAAGTCTTGGAGACTGATAAACGACATTACAGAAAATGTAAGATGCCACTAATAATGATGACAAAAGATCCCTTGCATTCTATCTGACTCATTTGCCTGCTGCAAATTTCTGGTTTGTTTTTGGAAGATATAGTTCAGGATTACATTATTTAAGGTACATCCATTACAATAAAGGATCACTTTTAAGACTTCCAGTTTAAGATACTACTTTTTTAATCTAGTTAATAAATATCAAATGTTGTCTACTCAGCACATTTTAAAATTGGATTTGACATACCGATGCCTCTAGTTGCCTTTGTGACTGGCTCTTAACAAAAAACGAAGTCAGCTATTTCACAAAGCAAACTAGTTTTACAGGTTCAGAAAGTTCTCATGAGTAAAACAGTTAGATTGCTAATTCTACAATTCATATACAGAGGGAATGTCATATAGCATAAGTTATAATAATATTCATCCTAGATTATGTGAAGCAGCCAGATAAAAAAGAACAAATCTCAAGCCCTTGGAAGCAGGGTGTTTCTCTGGTGTTCTTTGTATAGGGTTTCCTCACAAAATGGCTCCTTTTCCGACAGTAATGTCCTATAGAGGTGACATGCATGAAAATAAAAACCAGTGCAGTCATATGTTTCATGTATACTATATTTACCCACTATGTGTATATATATAAATTGCATATACTTTGTATAATCACACTAGAATAGCACTGAAGCAGCTATATACAATTATTTTTTTAAGTGTTTGTATATTTAGACATGTAAAGCATTATATTTCATTATGACCATAGATCTCTGGTCCAGAACTATCTGTCCCACAGATCAAAATGTGACTATTTGCCCTCATGTCTCTGTGGCAATACATGTATCTCATTTTTCCCTTTCTAAAAACACCTTCAGTACTGGCAAACCTATTGCCCTTCTTGAAGTTCCTACGTCGGAGCAAATGGCCATCCCATTTCTCCATTATCTGCCATTTTAATCCTGCTACAGAAAACATGGACTGCAACACCCCCATCGCCCTCCAAAATATCCTTCCCTGAACTTACTCCTTAGTCAAGGCATGTGTACTCAGGTTTTAAAAATACATCTACTCTACTGTTTTCTTAGTTGTTTTGCTAAAACACAATCCAATAAATCAAACCTAATTCATATCTGACATTTGAGAAATAACTTTGCTGGAATTTTCTGTATGGCAGACTATTGATTTTTTTTTTTCCCTAGGGCCCTTTGAAAGTGTCTGCAGAAGCGTTCTGTTAACCTATCTGATACTATTTACTGATACGCAATAGGCAGAGTGTGCTTTACTGAATTTATCCTTAGGAGTATTTGAAACTCTTCAGGAGCAGACTGAGATTTATCCTTAGGAGAATTTGAAACTCTTCAGGAGCAGACTGAGGACCTTTAGCTATGTCATGGTTGAACCCCAGCTGGCAACCAAGCACCATGTAGCCGCTCGCTCACTCCCTTCCCATGGGATGGGGGAGAGAATCAGATGAGTAGAAGTAAGAGAACTCATGTATTGACATGAAGACAGTGTGCAAAAAAGCACATACCAAAAAAAAATAAATCAAAAGCTGCACACACAAGGAAAGCAAAACAAGGAATTCATTCATCACTTCCCATGGGTGGGCAGGTGTTCAGCCATCTCCAGGAAAGCAGAGCACCATCATGTGTAATGGTTTGGCAAACCATTTGTTTGGGAAGACAAACGCCATCACTCTGAACATTCCATCCCTTCCTTCTTCTTCTCCCAGCTTTATATGCTGAGCATGATACTGTATGGTATGCAGTATCCCTTGAGTCAGGTGGGGTCAGCTGTCCTAGCTGTGTCCCCTCCCAAGAAGGCCTTGACTCTGTGTAAGCAGTGCTCAGCAATAACAAAAACATCCCTGTATTAACAACACTGTTTTCAGCACAAACCCAAAACATAGCCCCATACCAGCCAGTATGAAGGAAATTAACTCTATCCCAGCTGTAACCAGTGCAATCTGAAATGTCTTCAGGTACCCCATAAGCAGCAAAAGCTATGTCTCATCTCACCTCAGCAGCTGAAGTATTAATCTTGTGGATTGTGTTTGGACACCCCAAACCCAATTTTGGGGAGTTGCTTACACTTTTCAGGGTACATTTCAGTTACAGGTGAGAAGGAACAGGCTCTAACCCAGCTGGTGGCTCCTAAAGAATTCATTCAAGTATCGTCACCACACCTCTGTAAATACAGCCAATTCACTGTGGTCAGTATTCTGCTGAAAAAAAAAAATAATAATAATCTAGGATTTTTTGTTTGCTTTCAAAGTGCAAAATATTCCCTCTAATTCAACCAGCATTTTAACATTCATATCTCTCTTATATTAAAATCCATGTAACCATAGGAAAGAATCTCCTTTGCCACTTAACATGATGATGAGAAGGAAGTATAATGTGCTGTTTTAAAACAGTCTTTAAATATAAATATAAATCTGTTCACCTGTCGTGTCTTTCTTAGATGGAGAAAGATTCCCTTAAAGTGAAATAAGTGGTCTAATCTCCATGTTTAAAGTAGTATTTTTTTCTCAGCATTATTATATTCCTTCATTATCATTTTTGAGTTGAAGCTTACTAAAGAGGATATAAACACAAAGTCCTAAAATAATGGAAATGTTTACCTTTCACAATTTATTACTTGTTACCTCTTGTTAAAGATAGATTCTTTCTTCCTACATACTGAAAGTTAAAGGAAGTCTTTTTTAAAGGTGTAGAGTGGGCTATTTTTTCCTATCAAATAGTGCAGCTTGCTCGTTGGTTGAACAGCTCTCTCCTCTCAAGTTCTCTTGTATCATTAAGCAAAATATTTTCTCAGTTTTTCCACAAAAACCAATTCAAGAGGGAAAGGAGCTCTTGGGAATTGTTAAAGATGGCTAGAAAGTCTCATTTTCCCCTCAGCTCTTTTTAAATAAAACCAATCTTTCACCTATAAGGCTTTTGCTAAATCTTCATAGTGCAATTCACCTAGTGTATGTAAAAGCTTAAGTCTCTTCATAACACTAATGTCACTTTTCCCACTAGAATTCAGGCAAACACCTTCGCTTACTATTGTCTCTGAAAACACATGTATAGAAATACTACTGTACATCCTGAACTTACTTCATATTCTTACCACTTTCTTTAAATTGAAAATGTGTCCTTTCCACTATTACCATTTTTATTCTTTTCTAATAACAAGTAGTTTTCCACCACTTCTTCACTTTCCTAAGCAATCTGGTTTTGCATGTCCTTGTAACCAAGTTTCTTAAGGTTTTCTAACATACGAAAAAGCCTTACATTTTTTCAAGTTACTTATACTTTAGTTGCTACTAAAAACCCTCAACTGTCTGAGCCTGAATTTAGTCACATTAGTGACATTAGATACATTATAATGAGGAACTGATAAGGACAGCACAAGATGACACTACACTTCAGAATTATCCTTTCACTCCTCTGGTTACCCTCTGTCTCCTGCTCTACACCCATGGTTTGACCAGAGGAAACAAAGCTGAGAGGAATATTGACAGCAACACGCAGACATGCTCAGCTGAGCATAACCACCTAATTAAGGTCACTCCAAATAGATAATGAAGCAAGAACTGAATACATTTTATATTTTGTAGCACACATGATGCTAAATACACACTTGTTACTGAGATTTAATGACTAAGAAAGGCAACCATGCATATCATTCACATCTCAATACCTGTTGCTAGTTACAGCCAACCAAACTTCTCCTTCACTCACCGTTATAGCCTAACGGTAAAGTGACGTGTAGCATGACTGCAAGCTCAGCACCAGAATGGGTTAGTAATAAGGTGGGTTTACAACATGCCCTCTGCTTACACCTTTCCACTATCTAGCATTCAAAAGAATGATTCTTGCACAATGGTAGTACAAGTTTGGGCTGTCTAAAGCCTATTACATAAAACTCTGCTCTATTTCTGTGTATGTCATGGACATTAAATCAAGGCATCTTCTTTAGTAACAAACACAGGTTTTTGACACCACAATACCCCTGTCTCCAGTAGTTACTCTTCTCCAACCATTGTAAAGACCTTTTCTTGATATAGTGTGCAGGGAGAAATTACTCAACAGAGCTGGCAGGATTCTGTCTGAGGGGTATGTATGCTGTCTGGAACTCATTAACCATGCAACACACATGTCCCTGCACGTGCTTGCAGCTATGTTACAATAGCTGTCAGTACCCTGTATTATTGCAAGTGATCACTGTATTATTGTAAGTAAAAAAATGTATTCCTAAAGTCTGGGCTTTACAGAAAGTAACACCTTTCCTGTTTCTTGACAATAATGTTTCATGTATTTTTTATTTTTTATAAATCATTGGTTTTGCCAGATTGGAGCCCATGCCGAAATTCTTGCTAAAGTCTGCTCACTAATCTGAGCACACTTGCAGGCAATCCCCAGTGTCCGTGATATTCTGTGATGCCTGTGTATGCTAAATCAGGGAGCTGGTTACCTCTTACGTTTCTGTCTCCTTTATAAAATCCCAGGCAGAAATAAATCAGCCTGGGACATGGTATATCTGTCACGATCACAGCAAATCATTCAGTACCCTGACACAACAAGAAGCCAGCACTAGAGGCATCTAGGAATTTCTGATTGGAATAAGAGCAGAGAGTTTTCGTAATTATCTGCAACATGCAAAAAAGCTGCTAGGAAAGGTGATGTCATTAATTAGCTTTGCATAGGCTTCATAATAATGTGGTTAAGGTTTTGTCAGCACTTACACTACAGAGGCTGTTTTTCTTGAGGTGGTAATTCAGCTAAAAGCTAGGAAAGTCGCTTGCCTGACAGGAAGTGACATAACAATTTTTGAAGAACTAAACCTATGAAAGTGCTGAACTGAGAGTGCTCGGAAGTATTTACTTGGTTTTGCTTGCCTACATTTTCCATCGATACCTGTTTTCTGCAAGATTGGCAAGACGCTTGAGCTAAAGGTCAAATATAAACCCCACACGTCTAAGATCAGCAAAAACGTACAAAAATTTTTGCAGAAACACCAACTACAATTGTAGTCACCTTCACTTGTGAAACATGGAGTGAAGGTCACCACATGGTTCAATAGACTTCAACAGCAGGATTACAGCCAGCAGAAATGTTCAGTACTGTGAGGGTACTGGCATTAGAACATTTTACCATGGCTGAAATCAGGCCACTTTCTTTTTCTTTGATTTCCCAATGTAACTGGTCACACAAACATTTTCCCTGTTTCTGATTTTAAATACTAAATATTACAGACCATCCTAACCAGTAAGCTTTGCTTGAAGCTATAAGCCTTGAATTTTTAAAACAGACATTGCTAAATTTACAGCTTAGACCACTAATGAAATACAAAGATTTTGTGTAATGGAACTTAATCAGGTAACAGAAATAACCAGGTAATGACTATTCATAATACTACTGACCTCAAAGGGGAGAGCAGTGGCACTCACATAAGGATTTAATTTTAGTGGCTTTGTTGAAACTAGTAAAGAAAGGTCTGGTGCTTAAAATTGTAATGGCCTAATGAACCATAATAATGATAATGAATGGAGGGAAACATAATTTAGCATTTTCATGAAGTGCGCCTCTTTTTTAATAAAATAGTTTTTCATGTAGATGTGATGCACCCATTCGTTAAATCAGAGTATCTTTTTATTAACTAGAAAGAAAAATCATTTTTATAGTTATAAATATTATCTTATGAGACAAACTATTTTAACTGAACAAAATGTGTTTGTACATGTGCACAAGGTTAAGTATAGCTAATGCTGTAATTTAATGATAATGTAATGTTTCACATATGGAGATAAGCCAATTAAACATTGCATCCCAAAGTTATTGGCAAGTTAAGAATATTATAAGCATATAATGACCCATATTGATGACTCTACAATTAAGCTGATTTGAAATCAAAATTATATTCGAAACAACCTTCAGAGCTTTTCTACAAGATGACGCCACAGGGCCTGCCATTCATTTAATTTCAAACACTCCAAGAGTGGAGAGAAAGATCAATTTTTTTGCAACTGAGTTCTATATTAACAATAAAGTTGATCTCTTTTCTTGTTTTCCTCCATTTTGAAAATACAGCTCAATGCAATGAATGTTTGTGGGAAAAACCCATCAAAACCAGTCATTGAAAAAATTGGGAATTTAACAAAGAAGTTCCAGAGTGAAACTCTAATAAATTGTTTCCTGCAGGAAAGGGAGGTTGTTGTGAATGGTTTTAAAGTTACAGGCTCTATTAAATTCTATTAAAAAATATACCACTTAGACATATCAAGGGAAGTTTAGACTGGACATTTGGAAGCATTCTTTACGAAGAGAGAGAGCAAACACTGGAACAGGCTTCCTGGAGAGGTGGTCGATCCCTTAACAACATGCTTTAACCTGATCAGCCCTGAAATAGTTAGGCAGTTGGACTAGATGATGATTATGGATCTAGTCTATTCTATTCTGATTTCTAAAGTGGTTCCATGTAGGCTTGTTTCTGTTGTTTTGAAAAGACTCTGCTAGTGCTACACTTTGAGACCAGGCAGCTTAGCAAGAGTCACTCTGAACTCAATCCTGTTGCCCAAGTATAGGCACTGAAAGTCATCTAAAGGCATGGTACCTCCTCATCACAAACAGAGATTTCTGATCCCTGGGTCATCTCAACGACACACTAGGGACAGCTGTACTTCAGCAATTTAATTGAGACCTCCAGATTTTAAAACAATGATAAAACGTCAGGGCTTTGCATATACACAGATAAGTTAAAACATGCTATACAGAAAAGATTTCAGGATTTCAAATTACACAGTAAATATATCTCAACAGGTTTAGGTTCCAGAAAGCAGACTTAGGGTGGATAAGGTTTGGATATCCTGGGAGTACTTACAAATTTTTCTAAGTTATTGTATCTAGAGAATGTATGTCTCCTTAATTACATTGTTTGCATTTTTCTAAATGCACTTTTAATAAGAATCTTGGGGAAGAGGAAGTGTCTGCCTGGAATGTGCCTGCTACATAGTCCCAGGAATGACTCTAGTCTGTATAACTACCACATGACACCTGTGTGAAATGCATCAGTTCTGGGAACGTAATATGAGGAAACAGGTGCCTCACCTCCAGCATCATGTCACAGAGCCTTGGCCTCAAAGCATATCTAAATAAAAAACTTTTCAATTAAAAAAAAAAAATCAGGACAAAGAATGCATTATATTATGCTACAAAGACTATGTACAATTAACTCAGGAAATACAGTTAGGAATAACAAATAATGGATACTAGTAACAGAATACTGCACATCCTGTTCTCTATGCAGTGCCCAGCTGTCATTGCTGTATGCTGCAACACATTCAACAAAAATTCTATTACTACCAGTCTACAGTTGCTATAAAACAACGAATTAAATCCATATTTCAAATTGTCTGTGGAATGAGATTCCAAAATCTTTAAATAAGGAATCTAAAAATGGAATAGCATAGCCAAACATTATACATCTGTTATTTATCCTTTCTAAAGATTTTAATTCATATTTCATTGGATAATTCTGTAGCAGATAAGACTACTTACTATTCAATAAAGAATTCTGATTAGCTATTACTTATACCGTAATATTCTCTATATGCTTCAGTATTTTTTTCAATGACATCTTTAGTAAGAGCATAAAAGGTAATGCAATATCTCCTTAGATACACATAATCAGAATCAAACCCAAAAGATCATAGCTAAAGCTAAAGCTTTTGTCTATTTGTATCCTATCCCATTCCTAATCTCTAGAGACAATCTTAAAGAAAGAGACACTAAAAATACTCCAAAACAGTGCTCAAAAGAGAGGGATGGTGGAATAAACAGACCAGGGGCTGAGAGGAGTGAAGAGTGGTGAGGAATAGAGTCTCTGAACTAAGAAAGTGAGACTTGGAAGGAGGCAGAAATCATATAAATAGATTAGTGGCTTATGACATGATTTCTGAGTCAGTCTTTGGTTCTAAATAAGCAACACTTTGCTTTAAAAGGACTATGTGGCAGCACTTAAAGTGCAAAAGCATATAGAAGAATATTATGCTTTTACTTTTCTCTGTTAGTCTGTTTACTTACTTGTTTGCTTTAAGACAGACAGGTAATAGCTTTTCAGGGATAAAGACTCCACAACAAATGTTTACTGGAAACCAGCATGAGTTTTTCCATGAAAATTCTGATTTTATAAAAGACCCAATACCTAGAAGGGGACAAAAATCTTGCCTCAATGCATTGACTGTACATTCAGCCTTCAACCATCTCAGAACAAATTAGGCCTATGAGCTAGCAGCTCCACCATCACATAGCCTATGGGAAGCTAAGTTTCCACAGGACCTTCAAAGGGCTCAGGGAAAGAATAATTCATTATCCAAACTATAAAACTAATCTAGACTCAGCTCCTGATTTTCGGATTGCCATAGAGCTGGAATGACTTCCAAATCCTGCTGAGCTCAGGTATAGGATAGCCTCAGCATCCAGCTCCTGCTGAGAAGCAGAAGTCCACACAGCAAAATAACAAAGTGTAATGTGGCCATTTCCAATTAAAGTCTCAAAGCATAGGGAACATGATGCACTGAAAAGATGGGTAGAAAATGAGTACTCGTGTGGCAGACAGATGTCTGCCACACTATGTCAAGACATCGTGTCCAGATAGACAGATGTCAAGCTCCTGCTGCTGATAAAGAGAAAGAGAAGGGAAAAAAGTGAACTTGGGAATGAAACAGAATACAAAGTTCATGGCTTACTTGCACAGTTCATGCACAGTCAGAGTAAGGTAAGGGAAAAAATATTCCCCAAAAATCTCTCTTCTGCTTCTTAGGGATGCAGCTTCCTCCAAATTGCTATTCCTCTTTTTTCTTCAAAAGCACCTCAGACCACCACACTGGGCAATAAGATAATCACTGATATAAAACTGCTGCTTTAACAAATATCCTTTCAGGAATTAAGGCTTTATGAGAAATAAAAGAGGATGTTGATGCAAGGCATTCGAAGGAGAGGTCAAGAGAGATGTTTTCTACAAATAGTTCATTAATTCAAAAAATAGAAGGGGAAGGGGGAAATCAAATTTAATCAGATGAAAAACTACCTGTACAGCCCTGAACCAGACAGTTTGTGCTGATTGAGCATGAATTCCTAGGCATAGTTTGACAAGATCATATGCACTGGCACAAAGACACAAACCCCTTGTGAATGCCAGCTTTGAAAACCTCCCACCAGCTAGAGAGTTTTAAAAATAAAAGATTTTCTTAGCCCTAGTTCCACTGTATGCTTCAAAATAAAGAAGGTTCCAAGTCAGTTTTTCCTCTTATTCATTCAAACTGCATTACTTTAGAGCTGAGGAACTTCTGCTCTGCTCTGTAGTCTATGATAAGCTCTCCTCTATCATATTCCTGAACAAGACCTTTTCCATCCCAACCTCACGCTGTACAAATGTATATTGTCCCATCATTGTGTACTCTCCGCTTCTCTCTCTTATCTTCCTGAAAGGTTTTCCTTCCTGAGGACTTTTAGCAGATTCTTTGCATTGGAACCTCCCTGTTTCCCAGGTGCCTAATAGTAAGTTGTCATTGGCTTTACCTTTCATATATTCTAAATATTTCCATTTTACTTTCCAGTTTTAAAGAATTGCTGAAATTTCTAGTAAATCTGAGCATTTGTTTTAGATCCTTTCCATTTACTACTTTGTTCTTCCCTTTCAAGCCATTTAGACATGTGTTTATCCCCTTGATATTTCTAACTCTCACATCCATATGTTGAAGTGGAAATAAGTATCTTGACTGAAAATTTGCAGTAGTTCTGTCTTAGGGTTGTATAATTTTCAGTGAGCCAGTCTTACTGAAATCTGTAGATACACCAGCACCTTACCAGCTTATGATAGTATTTC
>NW_009939517.1:38436-70914 GCF_000696875.1 Nestor notabilis | reverse complement strand
TGCTGAATTACCCCATTGCCATATGTGTTACAGTCAGAGCATGTGAAAGGACTCAGCCTTTGTTGGTCTTTTCCTTCTGACAAAATGCTGGGGTTGGGTGTTTCTGAGACAACTTGAAAAAAATCTGAGAATGGAAATATAGATCGGCTGAAGGGAATGATGAGAATTTCAGCTGTGCTGGTCTCTGTAAGTGCCCACCAGTGGAGGAATTTTTTGTATTTAGTGTAGTGAACCCTCTGTCTCTGGACTACCAGCCTTGAAACCAAAATTATAATGGAAAGTGGTGATATGTTACTTGCAGCTCATGGAAGAGCCATTAAAGGCTCTGAGTTATATCAGGCAATCTTTATTTGAAGAGTCCTTTTTTTTTTTTGTGCCAGCCCTGCTGTAATCAATTTACAAAATATACTGGAGCTTTATAGGCCATCAAATTGATTTGCTACAAAAAACATTGCTGGAAACTACTTACAGTCAGTGCACTTATGGTACTCCACACTGTTTTCTAGTATTTTCTGGTTGTGCATGGTATTTTGTAAAACAGATCACAACATGTCCTCTGATGAAAATTTCATTAATCCTTTTACTCTGCTTGTCTTTAAACACAATAAAACACAGAAGTTAACAAAGCACCTAGACTGAGGCCAATAGCGTACACACATTTTCTTAGAAGTTTGCAAGAGCTGTAAATGATATGACCCATCTAAGGAGAATAGTTTCAATGAGGGAAGCATTTCATTTTGGTAATATATGTTTAATACAAATTGTATAGTAATGGATGTTTGGTAATTTCAGTATATTCCCACTCCCCATCAACATTATTTTGTATTCTTTGTGTAAGCCAGAACCCCAAGCTTGAGACTTGAAGGCTGTAATGCATGTGCAAGAAGGATGCAAAGACATTCTAATGATGAAGTTTATTTCCTATTAGAAGGCAAGTATAAGGATTCAGTCATCCTTACGCTATTCTGGTATGTCACAGGGAACCCTCATCCAAAATAATATCATCCTTGCTAAGATGTAAAGTGAGGTTGTGAGTCTCCTCAAATCAAAAGATACAATAGTGCCTTTGTGGTGATCTGAACCCCACCTCTGGGCCCTATGAAAGCAGCTATTGGCAGAGAATACAATATCTGGTTCCAGCTGCTACATGAAACCAAAATTGCAGTAAACTAGTAACCATACACTCAGTATATATCTCAGAAAGCAAAAGAAAGATCCTTCCTTTCTCTGACCAAAAGGATTTTCAGTCTCAGTTCTAACTGCAGCTGTAGGCACTCTGAGAAGCCAGCCTAGCACTTCCCAGCAACCTTTAAAGTAAAAATAAACACATATCAGTAACAGCTTTCTTAAAGGGCAAAAGTGAACTAGCAAGGGTAAAAATAATTAGATGAAAGATGATCCACTGACAACTACAACTTTACAGCTATTCAGATATATTCAGTGTTTGAGATTACACTAAATAAACCACGCAGTAGAGTGGCTATTATGGTCACTATTGCTATAGTTCAGCAAGACAAGCACCCTAGTCTTCTTGCTCTGTGGTAGTTGCTAATAGATGATCATTTTTTGATGTCAACCACTACAGAAAGGACCTCTTATCCCTGTATATTTTCCAAATCTCACACAGAGCAATTGTTGCTTCGGCAGCGGAAGCCAGCTGCCACTGAGAATACCACATCCATTTCAGAAATGTTACCATAAGGATAAGTAAACTCATCTCACCAACTCAAGTCACACAGGAATAAAGATACTTATCCACCCAGTACACGTAGTTACTTGTGCTGTCGGAAGCATCAGAGCTCTAAGCACACCTTGCAGGGGTAGCTAGATTTGCTGAGAAACCCATGCAGAGCCAAATTCTGAAGTACCTACACAACTTGTAGTGCCCCAGGTAACAAGTTCAAGTATCTGAGTATCTTGGCACTCTGCCACCTATATGCACAATCAGCTACCCAGAAAAAGGATAACTACAAAGCAGCAGTGTTAAATGTCTACTCATTGGTTTTAATCTTTTAATTCCAGAGAAGACTAATAAGGTTCCCACTAGACTTTTCAGGTGTTCTAGAATGGGACTTATCAACATTGTCTGCCATCAGTGTAAAGGTGTAATTACTGCTCTAATTTTTAGTTCTGATTCATCATGAAATAGATCAGCAGATGTATATGCACTTCAAATGAGAATCTTCACTACTTATAAAACTAGCTATGTTTGTGGGGTTTTTTTTTTATTGCTGTGCTTCTAAGCTATTTTCCATACTGCTTTATTTTTTTAATCTGGTTTGCCAAAAACAGCCTTTAATGCATGAGTGCTGATGGAGGAATAGCTATTTAGTAAGTAACAAAAAGGCTTGCAAATGTTACGGTTGTACTAAATATGCATGGTTTCTTCATCTGAGGACAATTGCTTTTGTTGGTAGGCTGGGAGATACACAGTACAGAAACTATCACCCCTGGGACTCAGTCGCACACTTGAAAACAAAACAGCACTGACTGCTCAGGCAGACTCATAACTTCAGAAGTATGCAAAGAGAACCTCGCCTTCATTCTGGACAAACTAATCAGAAACAGAAATAATGATATAAATCGGTAAGTGTTTGTGAGGTTATTTTCCTTGATATGACATCCAGAAGAATAATCACAGTTCAGGAATCTTGCTAAATCTTTATACAAAATAGTGCAAAATCAGTTTAGTCCAGATTTCCATGGAAATCAAAGCAACTTACAGATCTAACTTTTGCTTCCACTGAATCACTCATTTCTCAGGTGCCAGCAAAAACTCCAGGCTATGAGAGACCGGCAGTTCTTGTCTACCAGCAAGAGGTCTGTCTAGTTACCTTCCTCACAAAGCCTGCGTAAGTCTAACTGATACAGTCCAAGTCTCTGTAAAATATTTTCTACTTCCAAATTCAGAAAGGAAGAAATGTAAATGTTTGATTTTAAATAAAATGCTGGGAATCTCACACAGTATCTACTGTCTTTGGGAAAAGACATTGCTCTTTTCCTCCAAGATGCACCTGCTCTTTCACTAATCAGTTTCATTATGTTTTGTAAAATGGTATCCTTAATCTCATTTTAAAGTTGTTCTGCTGTGTTCAGGTTTACCAGATCTGAAGACAATCAGACTGAAGCGCTTCCACTGAATCTGGAATGTTTGCAGCCTCACTGATTTTTGTTAGCACTCAGCCTTTACAGAGATTATCTATGCAAGCTTGCTTCACTGGCTTCAGAGATTATTAAGGTTATCAGTTTGAATTACCTTTGGTTCTGCTGGTATTTGATTGACGTTGGGAATATGCATTCACTTTAGTGGCTCTTTTCATCCCTTGGTGCTTCCATGTTCTTTGCTATACTTCCATACACTGCCTCTCTAACCTGCTCTTGCTCTTATTTGTACCGTGAACAGAGAAGTCTCTGTTAAGTGGGTGTGGAGCACACACATCTGTTTATGGTTAAGTGAAGGATGATGATAGTTGAGGATGTGATATGGCCACTAATCAAGTCATGAGTAATATACCTTGGAAAACATAAAACAACTTGAATTATTGAAGCAGCAAAGATGTTTGCAGATGAGACTCTCAGGGCATTAGGTCAAGTAGTGCATCTTATTTCAAAAATATATAACTGTTTGTGGCTTTGTAAGACTGGAAAGAGGAAGTGATTCTTCATAATACATAACGTTTGGACAAGGACTTAGCTTCTCTTTAAGCAGGAATCATAAGCAGGTGTTCAGTTTGTGAGACTTGGTGATCTTCTATCTAGGTATCACCATCAAATAACATCAGACTTTATTAACTATGTATCAAATACTACCATAGTGATTTAGCTTTGCTCTTACTGCAGTGGACCACAATACTTTGCTCTGTACCTTTACTTTCAGTTATTAGCTGATCTGGTGGATGTTCAGGCTCTCTGATTTGTTCATGAAACTGCATAAGAGACCCTGAGCAAAATAATGAACATAGAATTCCTGAGGGGATTTTGCTAGACATACAGCCCTTCAAACTCTCAGGAGGATCAGAGTTTCTTTATTTTAAGAGAGAGCAGTCTCAGAGGGCGAATTCTAAACTGTGAATATTAACAAGGAGTTTTTCAAAGGTGCAAAGGGAAGTCAGACTCCTAACTCACATTAAAAGTCAATAGACTTTGAGCATTTAATCCCATTAATGTCTTAGAAATGCTGTTTCTGAAAAGAAACTTTTATGCTCCCCTTAAATTTTGAGGGAGTATGCTGAAAATTCCTGAGTGGACTTCAATTTCAAGTTCCCTGCACAACTGAACAACAGCCAAAGGGGTTATAATTTTAAGCTATAAAGCACCTGGGACAAAATGCCAGATATCTATGAAATATTTTCACTCACCAGTTGTCCTCCCCTCGTATCCTTAATACCCCACTACGTGATGGCTGACCTCTCTTTTGTAAAGACAGTTGATCACCAGTGATATTGCTCTCCCTTTCATTTACCAGCTGTTTTCCTTCCTTGAGCACTGTCTTTTGATGAGAAAGAGGGGGTTTTTTTCAGCTCTCTGGTCTTCTTTCACTGGTTTGCCTCCAGCATAGTGCTTGCAAACCACCTTTCCCTATCACTCAGGCATACTCTTATTTTCTTTATCTGTGTCTGCCCACAGCCCTCCGTAACAAAGGCATCATACACTCCCCTAAAGGCTGCAGTCAACTTTGTAAAGCCACCTAGGCAAGCTCTTCCCATTATTCACAAAGCTTTCCCAGCAGTTGCTCTGTATTTACGTACTATAGTTTAAACCATGTGAGCTCACATACTTTTCATTGTAAACTGTTGTTACTTAGAGCTCTGAACATGGAAGATATTTATTTGTCTGGCTTCTACCTCATGTCACCTAGTTTAAAGAATATATGCACCATTTTCTCTGATATTCTCTGGAAGCCAAAGCTGCAAATAGATTGCATGGAGATTAATCATCTAAATTTGTCATTTCAAGGAGAAGGAAAAAGGACATGTATTCATGACCCATATTTTTATGCTACAACGACCGATTTTTTCTAGTGTAATAAAGAAAAAGGCTCAGGGATGCTGAGGCAAACTTTGGTTGATTCCTGCACCTTGGCAGTGCAAGGCACAAAGAGCCAAATAAGGTGCTCAGCTGAAACATGCCACTGCAGTTGCTGGAAAGCCCACAAGCAGTCTCTAGGCAGCAGAGCATTGTAAATAAGGCCAATCAATCTATCAGGTTTCATATACCTGCCACCAGAGGAATTTGTCAACTGACAGCAGTAGGGTGAAAATCATACATCCGGAAGCTAGAGACATCCCCACAGACTCAGCAAGCTGAACAATTCAAGACTAAGGTGTGTGGCTGCAAAAGCAATGTCCCAGAACGTATCACCATATTTTCCACCCCACTAGCTTCCTGCTGCGTATTTCATTGACGACAGATCCATGACTCTTGCACCATTTGCAGTCTGATAAACTGCAGTTGACTTCCCCTCACTGTGCGAGCAGCCACAGCTCCTTTTCATTTGTTGGTTACTACGTCAATGAAGGATTACAGGAATCAACCATCACACTAATATTTTAGGAAAAGAGGGTGGGAAGTAGAAAAGAGCCTGAGAAAGGGAAGCCTCAGCCATACAGATACACTTTACATAAATACCCCCCCAAATATAGCATTTGACACATGACTTCGGCAGCCATGAAAATTCATTTTTCACACTGTCCTCAAAATATCACCAGTAAGAACAAACACCATTTTTAAATTCTTCTGTTTTCATATGAAAAACTGGTAGCACCTTTTTTTTCTTAAGAAAAATTAAACTGTTCTAATTTTCTCCTTGTTACTTTTCTCATTTCTTAGTGAGGAAAAGAGAAGACTAGAAGAGAGACATGTTTTCCAAATTCTCACCCTTTTTTCTATCTTTCCCAAGTAAGAAAACATGAATTGATGACAGAAAGACTCTTTTCTCCACCACTCACCACTAAATGCTTTTCCCTCTTTCTTCCTTTCTTTCAGTGGAAAAAAATCAGTATAAAACCAGAACATAGGAATTTTCATATCATTTTAGAAAAGTTCTTGTTAAAAAGTTTTTAAGAAAAATGGTCTTATGTGAATTATATTTTAAAGCTTGCATTCTGTATTTGCCTACATACTGATGTTTTCATTTTTTATCAATTGTCTAGAACAGGAAAGAAATGTAAGTTAAGGAAATGTAAAGGTTGAGACATAGGCTTATATATTAATGTAAAGTTTAAATATGATATATATTTAATATATATAGTACAGCATAGAAATATATAGTAAAAAAAAATTGAATATAGTAATTTAGAATATGCAGCAAAACCTGCTTGTGGCAAAGAAATAATGCAGAAGAGATCTGGAAATCATAAAAATACATCCAAAAAAATCGCACAAGTAGATACAGTAAAATAAACACATGCTCTTGCATGGCTGTTGAGAGAAACTTAGTCATGTAAGTAAGAAATCTGGGAAGTGCCAGTGCTTTGAGAGAAGTTTGAGTGATAAAGCATTACATGTAAGCATACTTGCAAGGAGATGTAACTACAGAAAATACTTGAGCAGTTTTAAAGTGCCTAAATGAAGGCATCATATTGCAACCCAATAGCAGGGATACACGAGATTAGGCACGGGAACAAATATGTAGCTAGCATAAATTGTGATGGCTTCATTGACTTTTCACTGCTGACAGCTGGCACAGCTGCAGGACGAGTTCTGGTGCTATTGCTGCTCAGCTGGGAGTGCTTTGTCATGTCCAGGGGGGCTGGGGGAAGCTCCGAAAGCAGACATGGGAATTTTCAGGGCACAGTGGGACTGAATTGGGAAGATATTGAAAGAGCTGAGTATGTGTAGCTTGGCTAAGCACACTATTAAAGCGCAAGGGGAGGGGCTCTTGCTAAGGGTTGAGAGGCATCCTTTAGCACAATACATGAAAATACAGATATCAGCAATGACATAAACTTAAGAGGAAATTCAGACTGAATGTCAGACAAATATCCTTCCTGATATTGAGTTCTGTAAGACTAAAATAGTTTCCAAAGAAAACCAGAGAAACATGGAGACTTTTCAAGTCAGGCTGTACAAAACACATCGAAAATGAAGAAGCTGCTTTACCAAGGAACACAGACTGGATTTGTTTTTTTAAAAAAAGATCTTTAGCCACTTTTCAGTAAGACTTCTATGAAAATAAAATTGTACTGTTGAGAATAACAGATATTAGTCTTAAAATACTGAACAGTTAAAAAAATACTTACTTGTGAACTGGATTAATCTAAACAGTGCAAAGACATTTTAAACGACCTGAGTGTGAAAGTATACGTGGAATTTAAGCCACAAGACAAAACCTGTTGTGAGTGGAAAAAGCACAGTCTGGCTGCACTGTCCCTTCAATGCAATCGATCTTTCTGGCCAGCACAACTTCGTGGGCCTGTCTAATGTTTGTAAAGTTCAGAAGAAGGGCAGTACTACTGATCTAAGGACAAAAAAAAGTATGAGAAGACACCATAAAACCTGAATTTATAGACTATAAAAACACTGTCTGAGGAGATTTAATTTTGCTATATAAAATCCTAAACGGTATAGTTAATGAGAAATGCACTTACTTTTTTTTTTTTTGCTAGAAGACAGATAAGAGGACAAGAAGCATAATTGCAAAGTAAAGAAAAACAGATTTGGAACAGATGTCGTGTCCCATTTTTCTTTGCACAGAGCCACAAGTGTATGCAGAATAGCTTATGAGTCAGAAGCTGAAGCTTAAACACTGGAGGATCATTCAAGAAACAATCATGGCAAATGGCATCCTGAGGGGATTACAGTATTAAAAGAAAATGAACCTTAATAGACTGAATAGACTCCACTTAGTCCCTGAAATTTAGTACGTTCATAAACCCCAAAACAAATACAGTAGCAGAAAGATAAAAGCTAAAGGTAGCCCTCTTACTTAATAGTATCTTCTTCTTTCTCTATATTTGAGTATAATTCTGGTCTTCACTTTTGCTGTTGAATGGCAACACAAATATTAAAAGCACATAAAAACATTAGAGACATTTCAAGCTGTTCAGAATTTGCTTCAGGCAAAATTAACAAGAGCATTGCCTCAAATTTGGTGCAGCTGTTACTAATAAAAGAGCTAGTACTGCAGGCTGAAACAGCTGGAGATGATAAGTGAAAATAGAATTAAGGCTCAGTAATGCAGGTTTGCACTCTGGAGGGAATTCTGGGCAGAACCTGTGTGTGGTCTGAGGTCTGATGGCCTTCTTCTGTACAGGACCTGGTGACATGGCATGCAGCGCCCCAGTCCTGGCCTCTCTGAGGGTGGCCACACAAGTTCTGGCAGATTGGAGGTTCATGTATACAACTGGAAGACCATCCACATGCTCAGACATGCATGAAGATGAAACCCTGAAAGTCAAACTTTGTGCAGAAGCACATTTCCTTCCTCCCTGCAGCTTGCCCTTCCCACCTGGGAGACTATTGTGCCTTTCTTCTTCCCGTTAAAACAGTTTTTTCCCTTCCCAAAATGTTCTGAGTTTAACCACTTTTGCGTGTGCAGCTGTTTTCCCTACATGCTGCAACGCACAAGCATTGAGAAGAGTAATGTCATATAGCATTAAAGTCTCCCTGTTTAGGTGGTCACCTTGCACTAGAAACTTACAGTAATTTTCAAAGAATTCAGAAATAAGGAGCCTTACCACAGTGAAACAGAAGATTCTACATGCTACAGACTTTTCCTGGATTCTAGGAGAGAATGGAAAACAGGTAGTCCACCTCCAGCAGCCTCAGGGGCAGAAAGGAGGGGAACAAAGGAGCACACATTGCCCCGGGGCTGTTGAATCTGATATCCTGTTCTAACAGTGGTAGCACCACCTGCTTCAGAAGAAAATGCAAGACAAACATATAATGACATACCCTTGAGAGGAAGTTTCTTTCTGACCCCAGGCTAGTAGTGATTGCCTGTCCTTGCTATTCTCAGGGAAATTTAAAATACGCTGCTGTGCAAATGCAGCTCATGACTAATGGGGTATGTCTTGTCCCAGAGCTCAACTTAGGGCATTTCCACATCATTTACCTTCCTGTTCTCAGCCTTCTCTCTGATGGCTGTTTTGTTCTGGAGCTTCAGTGTGCTGTGGCAAGTCATGGGGACTTCACAGGTGCATCTGGGATCACCGTATGTCTACTCATCCCTACTTATATCTCCAAGGTCTATTCTACATGGATTTTTTTCAGTAGTTGCTGGCTGCTTCTGGTTTGGAGGGACAGGAGGAGTTTAAATCCTTCCTCTTCCCCCCAAAAAACCCACAAAATCAGCTAAAGGCATGGTAGTAGGAGGTGTTTGTCACCAAAATGGATACAGTTAACAGAGTGGGCAGTGATGGAGTGCCTGAGGTGAGAAGGCTGTGACTGGGGACTGAGGAAAGAAGGACAAAGGTTTCAGTAGGAGGCTGTGGAGTGGGGAATGGAAGCACCATGGAGAACTGGGAAGGATCAGGAGACAAGGTGCTCTGAAATAGATCATTGAAGAAAAGAGGGTATTTCTGGAGTGAAAAGTGTAGTGAGAGTTTGAAAGGACCTTTGTAAGAGTTGTGGGGACAAGACTGTAGTGGAAGTTAGGCTTGATCTTTGAGATAGCAAGGATGACAACTTGGGGCTCTGTCTATGTTAGGAAGTCCTGAAGGTTTTGTAATCAAAGAGAGAGAAATAACACAGAGCATCCTTCTCCTTAGGTGCTTCTTCACAGGAACCTGTTTTGTAGCAGGGAAATACAGTCTCAATAGCCCCTCCAGTATTACACAGGGCTACCCCTGCCCAGAACTCCCTTGGTCCCCATCTCAATCTCTTCCTGCTGTTGCTACTTAAAGTATATTACTACTCATAGTAAGTTTTGGTGTTAATAATACAGCTGAACATACTATTCATTTCATGACTATAAGCATGATGTTTACACAGAGCATGGCAGTTGTTAGACAAAGATGACATATTTATTATGAGTGGGACATTTTTTGCAAATAGATTTAATGCATGAAGAAATCAATTGGCAGGAGATACTTGAGCCAAGAAAAGCAAAGTTTCCTTCTACAGCAACCACAGAAGGTGGCAAGAGTGAAGCACCTAAAACGTAAACTGTTCAGTGCCAGATTCCCACGGAGTAGTACCTGGCTCTGTGCAGCCAACAGGCTGGACTCCAGCGCAGCTTTGCAGCCAGGTCTGCTTCTAAGATCTAGCAGTGAGTGTCTTGTACACACAGTGCAGGGGACGGAGGGGATTTTATCATGCTAACTGTTTTTATTTGGTTCTGTCTCTTCTTTCCACACCCACACCCTCAGTGCATGCAGTATTTTCCCTCCCCCAAGATTCTGGATGCATGCTGAGCAACCAGGTACCTTCCTCCCTAAATTTGTTCCTTTAGTACTTATTCATTGATTCACACACGGCTGTGTTGACTTACACCACTAATGAGCTGGTTTCTCCTCTTTTTTCACACCACAATTCATTTGCTTTCATCCTTATGTCCATGCATAGTAGAGTCCTGATGCTTTTAGGGCTTTTTATTTAACTGTCTTTTCTCTTGGGACACGACTTCTAAACCTTTTCCATACGATACGACCACAGACGTTCTGAGGAAAGTCAAAGTCATGACCACATGACCACCCATGCCTTTTTTTTCCTCATCCATGCACACAATTTCCAGTGCCCTACTTACCCCCAAGTTTGATAAAAGCTCTTTAAGACTGCATTTTTTGCATTATAGCCGTCTCCTCAAAATGACTGTAAAGAGCCTAAGACGTAGTGCTAGCTGAAGCACAGCAATTTTACATTTCCAGGCTGACAGCACTGTTTTCTGCTTAGAGGAAAGCATTTGTCAACACTTTATTTCATAACCACATGCACAGGTCACATAGCTTATAATGAACTAAAGATATTGCATAGCTTTTCTATATGCATCAGAATTCTGCTGAGAATTGAGATGTCAGGAATAATTCATGTTCTTCTCTTTTTGTACCCCTGAGTAGACATAAATAAATATCAGACATCTTGCACAGCTTTCTTCCTATTAAATACTGTTTATTAACATCTGTTAAAAATAATATTTTTCTTAACCTCTCACCATTAATCATTTTAAAATGTGGTGTGTTTGTTGTTAGTGCAGTATGACAGGCAGTAGAGACCCTTCCCCTCTTGCTTTAATCTCTAGCAAATTACATTACAGTGGCATCCTTTGGTACTGCAGATTTGGATACATCAGCTTTTCCTTTCACCAATACCCATTTTCATCCCTAAAATTACACATTGACACTCTGCTCCTGACATCTTAGGTCATGCATTTGGTTCTCAAATACTTTAATGTGTCCATTCTTAACTTAACAGAGTTGTGGGAGGAGAGGGGGGAAGAAAGAGAGGAGAGAGAGAGAAGAGAGAGAGGAAGGAAGGGGGGGGCAAAGGGGGAGAGAGGAGTGGAAAGGGGGGGAGAGAGACAGACCGCCTATTGCAGCATAAGAATTGAGCCCAGCAGAATTCTACTTAAGTAGGTCTGTCCAAGCATGTCTAGATGGAAGAATTAAGGCCTGTTTTCAAACAATATAACTGAAACAACAGACTGATAGAAACTTCAATCATTAGGAATTCCAGAAGGAGTCAACTTCAGGCTAACATTTTCAGTTTCTCAACATAAACCCACAGCAAGGCATAGGTTAATCTCAATTGGAAAATTTATTCATATTTGCTACTGCTCCCCAGAACCTTTTCTCAGGTCACTCAGTAGCTGCTGCCACTCTTGAGAGCTCAGTGAGGATTTATCCTCCAAGACCAGCTACACACACTCAAGCTGTACTGAATTTGTGAGTGGAAAAATACACTGCAGATAGACTTGCAACAGTAAGGCTTTTTTAGCTGAAAATTAACATGGTCTACAGACAGCATTCAAACATGTTCAAGTATTGTATTATGTATTACTGTGCAATTCTACATACGTCTCTTACAAGGGGCTCCAGGCCTGTGTTTGCCTGGCACATGCAGAACAGCACACAGTGATCTGAGGTTGCAGAGCAATATGGATACTATTCCTTATTGCTTGAGGAATAGTTTACGACTGAGTAATTACAGACCATATTGCGATGCATATGCTCCCTGGAGTGAAGCAAGCACTGTTGACAGTGTTCACGTCTACAAACAGAAAAAGACTGAGAAGATGCAGAAAGGTTTGGTTTTCAGTCTTGGAACATGCCCAGGAGCTATCATGTTTATTCTTGTGCTTTCAGAAGCTTCTAGAGACATTGTATTGCCTGCAACTCCAAATCTGCAGCCATTTCAGATGTTTTCTTCACTGCTTTCGGGGGAGGATAAAAGGAGCTACAGATATAAATCTATGGTATAGTTGCTGTATAGACTGTATGGAAACTGAGGATGCTGTATATGTCACAGACTCGGGAGTTCTGGGAAAAAAAACCCTCAAATAGAGGTGCATAGAAAAGGGCCCAATAAAGCTGGCTACTACAAAAGTGAAGGAGGGCAGGGGGGCAAAACCCTGAACATATTCTCTTTATAATTCCAAACAGTTCCTTTCTGCAAGTTACCAGGAGCCACTTAAGACATACTTTAACTAATACAGTAACAAAGTTTCTACAAATAACTCCAATGCCACTTACAGAACATTTATTCTTTTTGACTGACTGACTTTTTTTCATATCTCATTCCCACAGTTTGTTGAATTGGCTCTGTTTTGATAGCAAAATATTTCTTTCAAGGAAAACCACTAACACAAACAAGGACAGAGACAGAATGAATGTGCTCTCAATCAGTGACCAAGATTCAAGATCATCCCCCAGCGGAATATAAAAAGTGAAACCTGAGAAACAAAAGGTGACTGTATTTTCTACACCAGTGTATAAGTCTTTAGTAACCCAATTAACTTCAGTATAAGTATTTTTTTCATGGAGGCTAAGCACATACTCCAGAGATGAGAAAAAGTGTTAAAATCCACCTCAGAGAGAGGTCTAAGACTTTTGCTGAGAAGCCAACATTTTATTAGCCCAGACTGGGAGACAGGCAGGACATGGACATGAATATAAGGGACATTCACAGTGCCAGTGATTAGTTTTAACAAAAACTACACGGGAAACAGGTTTCTTTGTGTCAGAACATGTTAAATGTCCCCATAAAGTTTAACATTTAATACCTGCCTTCCTCTGGGGCCTGAAGCCCCTCATGCTGACCACTGCTGGAGGTGGGAGAGGCGGCAGGAGGTACCACAGGTCTGAGCCAGGGCAGCAGTTCTGTGACTGACATCAAGCTCGCAACAAAGAAAGCATTATTCCTCTTGAACAGTTTTGTTTAAACATTACATAGAGTTGTCCTAATCCTGCCACGTTGCTCTTCCCCACCCCTGATCGGTGGGGAAACACACTCATTATCCTGGTTTCAGACAAAACGGGAGCATGAAGGCTGTGTGTGGGCACCTGTCAGTCACTCTATCCATCTGTCAGACCCCATCCTTCTCATCTTCCTCCCACAGCTTTTGAAATGTTGGGCAATTCCAGCTGCATTTGACAGAAGATAGTAAGTCCCAACCATTTGTTATAAGTGATTTACCTCTCCCGGGTAATTTGACATCAGCTTTCCAAAGCATAACAAGGGTGGATGTCTTCCCACCAACACGTCTTCTGGACTTGCGGTTAATAAGGAACAGAAGCAGATGCTCCTTTTTCTTCTTAATGGGAAGAAATCCAGCAACAATCAGAACAAAGGGACACACATGCAGCTAATTATAACAAGAAAATGAAGATTTTTCATGCCTTTCTAAAGGCATCCATAATTCACTGCCATCGCACCTGTCACCAAAGTTCTTTCTAATTTAAGACCATGCTTTCTTTTCCAGTATCATGGAACATCTAGAAAGGTTTATAACTTGACTAAACTGATTTCAGCTTAAAAAAATAAGGTCCAGATAGAGTAATTTTTCAACAGAATTTTATTACCTGGAAAATTTGCTTTGAGAGCAGAATACATAAATTTGAGGTGCAGGCACAGAACATTACTGACCATGTCCAGAAATGTCTATCATCTGGCAGGCAATGAAGTAAATAATTAGAAAAGCAATTAAAAAAATAACAAAAAGCCATATGAACTGCTGCAAATAAGATTTGCAGGATACATTTCCAGTCTTCTAGAATCAGGCCATTAGAGCATGCTTATTTAAGGAAATTGATTGACACGAAAGTATAATTTAACAGAATAATGTATTCTCCTTCCTTCCTTTAACTGTCGCAATTTACCTACTCACTCCATGTGGCTATGATTCCAGATTACACTGATTTTATTGAACAACAGTTTTATTAAAAATAAAAGACTATTAATCTACCAGTCAGCTTCCTCAAGTAGAAAATCTTCTAAAGAACCTTAATGAGATCACTAGCTTACATAAAATGAAACAAACAGTGTCCTCAGTTCTAAGTACAGAGGTTTTGTCTCACACAATGCCATTTTTCTGTCCTGGGTGCGCAAGCAACTGCGATGGGCAAAGATGGGCTTTGAGTTCCATAACGTATAACCAATGAGGACATGGCAAGTGTATCAAGTCTAGGTTTCCTTTTAATATAAGTCAATTTTCTAAATATTCATCTTTTGTAGCAATTCTTGAAAGTTTAACATGACAGTAGAGAATCACTGGGAAACAAGGAACAGGCAGCTGGTGTCAGGTGTAGCAAGATGAATGTAATAGAAGCAAAATTTTTGCATACTCTAAGGGGACCCTGTGTCATTTACCTTTGTGTCAAATATTTATGATACTTCTGTCTTGCTGTACTCTGGCAGGGTGGTCCATGTTAAGAAGGAGCTGGTTACAGAGGAATATTAAGCAAAAAGTTAGCAAATGTATAGAAAAATGCTAGGGCTGGACCTTACTGTGAACAGGGTGTGGATAAAATCCATCCTTGTTTAGGCATTTACCTGTAGTGCTTCTGTTACACATCTAGTGCATTTGGACATCATGGGAACTACCAAGATGATTCAGCTCACTTAAGAGCTAAATTGCCCTTTGAAAATAAGGTGTCACAGGCCAACTCTTTGAGGGTGATTGCATGCATACATTGGTCTTCATGCCTACATTAAAACTTTCTTCTCCTTTATTATACTGCTATGATTCCATCAGCAACCCCAACACCTCCCACACAGAAATGCAGCTATGCTCATATGAGAGTGATCACACTCATACCCTCCTAATGATGAAAGTGTCTCCCTAAGGAATTTTACCCACTTAATGATGCAAGTCAAAATCCCAAAATTCTGATGTGACTTGTATTTCCTCAACAAAAATTACACCTAAGTCGCTTCTGGAAATAGGTCACAGACTCCCATCTTACTTCATGTCTTACAAATGTTTATGACTTGACTTTAAAAGCTATTTTTTCGAAGTCACTTACACAGAACACTGTTTCAGCATTGCTTTCTACAGCATTCTGAAAAAAGAAGGCTGTCTGCTATTCTTCTGCCTTTTTCCCTCCCAAGTGCTGCAGTTCCCTGCCATGTACTTTTCTGTTCCAAACCTGACCATTAGACTGTCCAGGAGTTTAATAATAACTAATTGTTTATGTTATGCTTAGTATTTCCATGCAGCAGAGTTCCAGACTACTCTCCTCCAGTAGTACATCCAGCAGTACATCCTCCATTTGTTTTGCTGCTTTCTGAAGCCCACTCTGACAGAAAATTTGAACAGGTATCCTTTTACTGAGACATCCTCTAGAATCTTTTGGGGAAAGGGTTAACTCTGTGTATATCTGTATGGTATGATAATATGTGCATACATGCATGCACCTTTGTAATCCATGTATTTCTATATCATTTTCTATATTTATGTCTTCAAAAACCAGGTAATTGGTGAAGTAGAATGGTGAAAATGTGTCACCAGGAATCTGCAGCACAGGTCTAAACTCTGCTCTGAACTCCTGGTGAGTGCTGTCTCCACGTAAGCAAGCTGTAAGTGTGCACTGGCTTGCTGAGCTAAGGAACAAAGGTGGCCAAACATCGTGCCATGTTATTCTTCTCCACATGATTCAGAAATAAGCACACCTTAACCACATTAACTTGATACGTCTTGGTCTGATGTTGCTGCTAAAGAATTGTATGGAAGGCTTGAAAGACTGTAAAAGAGGTAAATCATTCGGTTAAGTATTTTTTGTAATTCCTTAAGATCTCTGTTACATTTCTGGAAAATACTGTTGGTTAATTCATATTCAATGCCATACAATTTTGCCACAGGCCATTATCTCCAGATAATTTCCTTCTCTTTTAATACACATGCTAACCTAGCTTTTCTCTTTCCTTTTCCCTGTTTTCCCTTCCCTCTTCCCCTCGTGTCCTTTCTTGAGCTTTGCTGTGCTTAGAAACCTAAATGACACAGCTTCTGCTTTGGTGTAAGGCATGTCCAGTTCAAACCCAGGATGATGGATTTGGCATTTTATGCCAAACATGAAACCTTCCCTCTGAACTCACTGAAATTCTTTCTCTTTACCCTCATCACCCAGTCACAGGATCTAAAATTAACTCCACTGGGGAAATCAACAGATACATGCCTGTCTGCGTAATTAGAATTGATAGTCTACTCTATAAAACAGTAGTCTTATTTGCTTATGTGTCTTTTATAGGAGGCAACCTCAAATTTTATAGAATCACCGAATTTATGTCTCTCTCGTGGCAAGAATAGGGAAATCAGCACTATTATCCATCACTCCAGTGTGTGCCCCTGTTTAATATGCCTCTCCTTGTCTGCTAATACTTTTTCAGCCATTAAAGAATCTGAAGTAGCTATTAAAGTAGAGAACATCATAACATTTTTTTCTATAAGGAGGACATCCTATCTGCTCATTAACTCTATGGCAAAGTGACCCAACAAAGGGCTCCACCACAGCTGCACTGCAGTTTGAGTTGGATTGTATGTTAGCAAAACATTCTTTACTGAAAGGGTTATGCAGCGTTGGAACAGGCTGCCCAGGGAAGTGGTTGAAGTCACCATCTCTGGAGGTGTTTAAAAGATGTGGCACTTTGGGACACGGCTTAGTGCTGGACTTGGCAGTGTTAGGTTGGACTCAATGATCTTAAAGGTCTTTTTCTACCTAAGCAGTTCTACGATTCTAAGTATACATTATTACGCAGCCTTGAGATCTGTATTAAAAGCAAAGGGCTTAATCTGAATGATTATATTTACTTCCCAACCCAAGAGACACATTGGCGTTGGTTTCTGTTTGTTTATAAAGCAATACTGTGCTAGCTGTCAAGTCATGAAAACACTACAAGGCTTCAATCACAATTTTTAAGAGCATTTCTTTGTTTACATTTTGTTGTCCTGAAGGTTATTAACTCTTTTGCTAGAAGGTTACTTTGTTATTCTACTGCAAGACTCTGGATGAACTTCAGATGGGATTAGAAATTCCTCTGTAGCCAACTGCAGCACTTGCGAGGGTTGCTTTTATGCAAGCGTATGTAAAAAACACATTCGAGTTTTGGCACTAGTGCTGATAGTCCCTCTGCACCCTCTTGTCATGTACTCCTATTTGCAAAGTTTCATCAGCCTTCATTCACTGACCATAAAAATAAAATGCTGAGCCATTCACTGCCACCTCAGCTCAGCAACTGAAGCTTTCTGGGAAGTAAATCTAAAAGATCTGCAGCTTTGCATAGTGGTTTTAAACCACCATTAACTTAAAGAATATTACTAGGCACCATAGAGAAAATTAAAAAATAATATGATTTTTTATTTGTGTTTGATTTTTATATCAGAGCTATTAAAAAGCTAGTCTAAATCCACTAGCATACCTAGAATCACTGATTCCTGAGGCTTTTGTACAATCACAGCTTTGTATTCTGTCCATACTCTGTATGAATGTGTTTAGAGCCCTCAATTAAGCTGAAATTCAGTTTGTATAGGCACACAAAAATAAGTTTGCTCATCTAAACTATTATTGATCTTAAAAATCAAGTCAGAACCCTGTTGTACTCTGAAGTGAGTAAATTTGGTCTGAAAATCTCAGGAGAGGGGGTATTCTTGTATTTTATGCTTCCAGCTGTTTGGAAATAGCCCAAGAGCAGATATATAGAAAGGCAAACACAATGAGGAGCAGTCAGCCAAGCTCTCTCAAAGGCTCAAAAAGAATTGAACTTACTTTCTAGATGAGGCTTTTATTTCATGTTCAGTACTGGTAAGTTTTGAGATTTTTTGTCCTGAAACTCAGTATGCGTAGATGCTTCATCAACATACACTTAAAGCACTATCACATGGGTATATTTACGATCCTTTGAACTAATACTTTTATGGGGTTTTTTTCTCCTTAAATCTGTACAATGCAGATGAAAAATATCAATATATTTCAGATGCCATGTTAGGCACTAAAGTGTGATCTTGTACTGAAAGTTACTCCTTCAGTAATCCTAAAACATCAATTAGAAATTGAGCAAGCAAGAATCAAAAATAATTCTAGAGCTATAACAGTATAAATAAATTTAGTATCCTTTCGTCTCACCACGGGTACATGAATGCCTGGTTCACACAAGCTCCTAATGCCTTCACACTGCAGATTCCTAGCCTGGGCATTTTTATAGTCAAACTCCTGAAAAATAGTTGATTTGACTTAAAAAAAAAGTAAAATAATAGTGGCAATATTTAAGATCAAATTTTGTGATTCATATTGCACAAAGGCACATTACAATGTTATTCTAAAAATTAATCAACAAACCTTCTGTTTTCTAATTTAACAAGCCCATTTATGATCTATAGTCCTTATATTCCCAGTAGAACCTGGATTCTATTACACTGCAGCAAAACATTTCAGCTAAAGTAGTTCCCTGTACCTTTCACTTCTTTCACAACTTCCAGGTTTGGAAGATTTCCTGTATAACTTATTCCTATGAACTCCTTACTGGACTCAACTGAACTAGGTTAGGCTGGGGATGCTTTTTTTTTTTACAGGCAATGACAATGTATTTACGTGAAACCTTCCAGGCAGGAAAATTACATGCCTTACAAAAAGTCTAGGACTCACATCAATCACACTGTAGCCATAGCAGTAGAAAGTAATTTTTTCATCTTTTCCTTAGAGAAGTGTTTTATTTTGAAGGGGATAAATAAAATATTTACTCTGAAAGAAATACATCCAATATTTTAGATTGAGACACTTAATTTAATTATACTGAAGAGCAGAAAGGAACCATATCTTGAAGTGATTTCATCTAAAAGGACTTATATTAAATTAACAAAAGCCAAGATCTTGAGGTCCTTCTTCAGTTTTTAATTTAAAATTGCAGTGGAGATGAGCCTATTTAAACATAGGTAAACAAAATCACAACCTGAATGATTTGAGCCAAAGATTAAATGAAACACTGAAGATCCTCAACCGCGGATAACTCCATTGCTTTTAACAAATGTTTTTTGATTTATACCAAGCAATCTCCTCTTTCTGTGGTTTGTCCTCTTTCTCTTAATCCCCTGCAGATCCAGGAAAAACATGAACTCAATTTTAGTCTACATGAATTTTGCTTCAAAGAGAAGCAAAGAAGATTTCAATATCCACCCCATGGAGAAGGTAGGCACAGATCTGGGATGGAGTTAGGGGCTGCAATTGTCAGCAACACATTGTCTAACCTCGATTTACATGATTAAGCAAGATATAGTCTCGTAGTCAGTAAAACTTACAACCGTATTTCAGTGACAATAATATCAGACAATGTATTTAACATAATTATGTTTCTAAGGCCTTTAGCCAGCCACCACTCAAAGACCACAGTGCCTTAACAAACAGTATCTTTAACACTATGTGTGGTGGTGAGCTCGTACAGGAATCTCAGCTTCTGTGTACAGGATGTGCAAGTAAGCAAATGTGCAAAAGCCTGAATAATATGCTGAAATACCCATTGAGAAAAATGCTTTGAGGATCTCTACTTCAGATCAAGGGCCAGATACCTAAGAATGATACAAGTTAGATCCAAATGAGGATACTGTCTATTCCCCGGCATTCTTGAGACATTTTTTATTACTGTGTTCTCATAAACTTCCTCATTAAAAGTTGGAACACAATTTTGAAACTAAATATGATAAAACTGCAGAGAAACACACACCTGGATTCTAGGCATGAGCAGCTGCATGAGCCATCTGCACATACCATATGTTTAGTTCTTGATTTAGGGTGAATTAACAGGGATTGAAGATAGACTGAATATCTACAGTGCAGAAGAAACTGCTTTCCCTCACACTTTCTTACATTTAAATCTCCTTTTTATTTTGCTGTGATGTAATTTTTTTCTCCCTTGTCTATTGGTAGCAGTCAGTGTATATGAACAAAAATATTACCCAGTTCCAGCCTGGTATACATCAAACAGTGACTATGACTCCTGTTTCAGACAATTGATAAGTCTGGTTATTTTGAGACACTCCAATCAGTCCAGTATTTTAGTGCTCCCCTACTTCTAAACACAAAAATAAAATAAAATAAAATAAAATAAAATAAAATAAAATAAATAGAAGAATTTGTCAATGAAATGAAGTGCATCATACCTTGGCTTCAAGCCATGTTTAACTTTACATGCTGTGAATAGTCCTAAACCAGTTTTCATAGTGCTGCAGCTCTACTATCAGGTTCCAGAATGTAAGCTCAGGTTCACCTAGTACTTTGAAAGCCACATGTAAAAGTTGGCTCAATTTTCACATGAATGCAGATGAAAAGCTTCAAGGACCTGAAAGCATGTTTTAAAAAAACAACTCTATGGATCCAATGGAATTTTTGTTTGCACATGGAGATTTATTTAAATCCGAAGTGAATTCAGAAATGCCAGAGTATGAACCTATTTAAACAGAAGCCAATAAATTTCCTGTTAGCTTTGGATTCTCTCTCACACCAGATATCACGTATGCTTTTTTTTTTTCTCCTTCCACCAGCCAGGCTTGTAGCTTGTTAGCAACATCCTGAGCCCAAAAGATTTTCAAGGGCTGTGGCTGAAACTGCTGCATTTCTTACTTTGCCTGCAAACTAACAGGATACTGTGGACACCTCCAGAAACAATATAGTAATAATTATGTTATTGGTACTAATAATCTGGCTACAAAACAACTCTAGTATCTACAGTATATACTGTATCTATTAATAATTTTGCAAATTCATAGAACATCCATAAAATACACAAAATTTTAAATTATTTTAATTCTTGCTTAATTACTCAGTATAAACCCTAAGCAATTAAATTCAATATAATGAGGATAGACTAGACAGGGTAAATAGTGTTTAGTAACCATGTCTTTTCAAGATGTTGTTAACAAGCTACAGCTGTGGCTTTCAGAGGAGAAACGGCTTGAGGATGTGAAAAAGAAAGCTATTTGGTGCACAATAAACAGACTAAAAGCATATGTATATGGGTGTCTAGAGACAGCATTTTGAGAAGTCTTATAATGTAAATGTCAGAAATCTTCTTACCAGGAATTTTATCAGAAGTAGGTAGCAGCCACATAGGTGTGTGTTCATAGATAAGTGTGCATAATTCTAGTCACGTGCCATTTTCTGTGTGTGTGAGAGTGAAACCAGTCCATAATATCTGTGCTTGAAATCCCTTTAGTAATTCTTATAAGATTTCTTGCTTTGTGGCATGATCTGTGGAAATCTCACAACAAAAATTTTCCAGGTTTTTCACCATCCTGAAGAGAAGAAATAGTGCAGTACCAGCTATTTTTGACTGTAAGAATATTAAAAATGAAACTTGGAAAATTATTCTATTCTCCAGATCCTTTTAAACTAAACCCAGAAGTGCCAATAGGTGCATTTATATCTGAAGATTTGATGTTACACTTTAATCATCTTATAATAAATCAGAGCTTTCTGACCAGAAGTATAATTTTCATTCATTTTCATTATTAACAACCTACACTGACATAATTTGTTTAAATTCTTTTATTAATTCACAAAGAAAACCACATAGTAGTGTGACTTAAAGAAATACAAAATTCAGAAAAATGTTCTGTTGGAGGAAAAAAACTAAATCAGGTACCTTGTGTCCACATTGTTCTATCATTTCATCTTAATTGATCAGACGGTAGTTTAAATTAAAAGGAGTCAAACAGGTTCCCTCACGCTTCACATTTTTCTGGTGCAGTGTGCTAGATCTGGATTATAAAAACTTCCGTCTCAACTGCACAACTCAGTCTGCATGCCAAAGAGTGATACTTTTCAACAGTCTTTTGTAGCCACATCCCTCTCTCAAAAGAAAATGTTAATTTTGTTAGCCTGTACAGCTCAGTAATACCAAATGGACTCATTATCATTGTCATTTGTTATCCAACCATTACCTTGTCAGTTTCTTACACTTCACTGAAGTAAGCTGTAAGCACAAAGAACACAAGCTTCCATCCTTCATCTCTGTTTTCTGATCCCAAAGCACCCTAAACATCCTCTCTCTGGATGCCTGCACAAGCATTTAATGTCAAGACCAATGCATTTCTCATTATCACATTAGAACCAGTAAGTTGACAAGCAGCTGCAGGTGATGACTGCTACTGAACTGAACTGTTTCACAGCTCGCTCTTGGCACTGCTTTTGCTGCATGGGCTTTTAGCAACGGGTAATGGCTGATTGCCATGTTTAGAAGGCTCAATTTATTCTTTCACATATATTTAGGACTCCAGCCAAGATTTGGAAAGGTAAAATCCTAAAAACGGCTAGGCAACCATTTCCATTAACAAGCACCTAAGCAAATGTTTAGAATCTAACTGATTATGTTGATTACTAGATATAGATGCAGTCAGCTTACTTTCTAAGATTCTAACATTTAAAATGCTGGCTAGCTTCATGGCTTACAGCATTACTATGCAGCCTTCCAGCCATGACAGTAGACACCGCAGGCTGTGTGATGTGCAAGACAGAGACCATGCCATTCTGGACATAGAAGTACATGTGTGGGCTACTTTCTTTGGCAGGAGTGATCTGGGGAAGTACTACAGAACAAAGAGCCAGAGACATAACTGATGTGTCTGTGCTGAAACTGTCATCCTAAAAATCACATTCAGCTGACCAAATAGTCCCCGAGCCACCTGCCTAAACTTATAACTTTGTGCAGGCCAGCAAGCCTGTAAAGCCCAGCAGCTAACTCAATTGTCTAAACCTGGTTTGATTCAGATCACACTCATGTCCATACTTAAGTCCCTTTGATAATGGATTTAGTAGATATATTCAGAGCACACCCCCTCCACACAAAAAGATATCAATATCACAAAACTGCAATGGTGTCCTCTTCTTTAAGATGACAGAGAAGGATATGCCACTTGTTGCTTTCATATAAGCTCTTACTTGCTCCTATGCTCATCTTGGCAGTTGGAAGCAAGGGTTCAAAAAGCTTCTCTGCCTAAAGAGATAAGAACCTGCATTTCATACTGTCCAGGCATTTACCACTTCCCAGGAAAGTACATAAACTGTCATTTCTAAACATTTATGAATGGGAATGCAGATCCTGTTGGGCATGCACACTGAGCTGAAAATGAAAATTTACAGGATCAGAAAAAGAGGAAGAAATGACAAATAAGGGTTTGACTTTGTAACCTAGAGTTCATGTCATTTAGTCAGGATTGACATATCTCTATTTGTGGTCACAGTTTCTATCGCTGTAGTTTAGCAACCCTTTAATGCAAAATGCAGAAACCACTCACAAGAATGTGACGAGAGTCCAGCGTGATATCAGCAGTGAGCCCCTGGACTGAATCATGCTTTTCAGGCACACCGTCTTTCTCTAAGACAGTAGTAGTGCCTCTATAAGTAAACTAGATGTGCTCATGATCATCACCTGGCCCTGAGGTCAGGTGGCATGGAACAGCCCATATCCATGCCTCCAAACATTTCTAACTTCCAAAACAAGATAACCACATGTAAACTACCACCTGGGAAATGTTCCTGGCCTGCACTAGGTCCACTCCAATACCAGGAAGGAGAATCGTTTGGGAAAACAGGAGGCCAAAGCTACACAGCTGGAATAGTTTCCATAGGATTCAGTGTTTTCAGAAATGGTAGATATTAGTGGTGCACCTTTTACTGAACATTTCACTTTGAAAAGTGGCAGAGGAATTAATATGTTGTTTATGAGGGAGCAAACATATAAGGAATTTCACTTTCAGACTTATATAAAATGAATTCAGGTTTGCCATATTTGCCCCTACAAAAGCTTTGATAATAATCATTAATATTCTGCTTATCACAGATATTCTATTGCATGGATTCAGAGGTTGTAGATGGCCGTTAATTTGTGCAGACTTAATCACACATGCTTTGACAGTAGACCACAATTAAATACTCGTTGGCTCATTAAACCGTCGCAGTGAACAGAGTCTGCCAAGTTTAATGAAGCTAAAGTGAACATTTCAAGTGATGTCATAGTAAAGGGAATATTCTCCATTAAAACGCCCTTATCTGATTACCAGTCTTTGGAAGTCAGTTATTAAGTTTCAGCCTACAGGCTAAACCTTCTTTTAACACACACTTCTTTCTTTGGAAACTGCTGCCATGAGTTCATTTTGCACACCCTGTGAGAAATCAGTGTTATCAACCCTAAGGTTAATAGCCCATGGGTATAAACAACCACAGCTTTACATTTTGCTTCCCAAGTGTTTAAATGCCAATTTTACACATACATATAACTGTATTTCTGAAGAAATCTCTTTGAGGTAGTATGTTTTCCATGACAGTATTTTTAAAAAGGCTGTATATCACTCCGGACAATCAAACCTGGTATTTTAGCTTCGTGTTCAGCCTTACCTGAAGCATGACAAGTATTCCCATTAGCTAGCTGATTAAACACAAAAGTAATAGTTCATGCAATATAACACAGAAATATTCAACAGGATGGGAATTCAGAATTGAAGGAAGACACATGAGGCACAGAGTAGGACTCCTGCTCTCAAACATGAATGTGTTCAATGTAAATGTTTGGCGTTTACTTAAGACCTGTAGGTCAGACTCCTTTTTGTGTCAGTGAGCAACTACATTTAGATTGAAATTCATTACACCCAAAGATCTAAGACTCTAAGAAATCTAAAACAGATCAGTTGAAACACACCCCAGAAATGCTCATTATTCTCCACTGACCACTAGTACAAACATATATCTCTAATACAGACATCCAAACTTAGCCAAGAGCACTTCTACTTTGAAATTTCAATGCTTATTACAGTTCAAGTTTAACACTTCAGTTTCCCCAGGGTTGTTTTAAAGTGACCTCATATCCACACTCCTCTTTCTATTGGCAAAATTCTGGCAGAGAGATAGTGACTAAATTAATCAGTGATACAAACATTTCTAATATCTCTTATTCATAGATGATTTTATAGATTCAGAAGCAGAGAAAAAAAAGTAAAAGATAGGCTTCTGTCCTTAGTAATGGGAGGTGAGCTATAAATCAAAACCTGCAGATTATTTTAAAATTGTAGGGGCACAAAAGGAAGAGATAAACTATCTCCATTTACAAACTTATTCCAGACAGCAGGGGAAGGAAGCTTGTTGTGATTTTGGTAATAGATAGCCATACCTTCTCAATCTGAAGTCTGAGAGATTATTTTCTTTTTGCTTAAATTTTTAACAAGGTAAGAAGAATAGCTGCTCTATGTTCAGTTCTTTATGTTTCAATCACCACAACCTCTCTAAACAGCCAAGACACTCCTGTTGTACTATACACCATAAAATGTACATGTACTATACACTGTACATGTAGTAGGGGTACATTATTCAAAATAATAGTGCAGAGATATTTCTGGTAGGACTAAGGCTCTGTTTGTATGAAATATTATTTCTGCCTACATTGGCAAATATATTTGCCATAATTTCACACAGAATTGTCATAAAAATACATGCAAATATTTCCCTGTCTAAATATCAAATGGTTCATGACCTTAGAGATATCCTGGAGAGATATGAATCAAAAAGGCTGCTCCAAAGCACAAAGGAGTAGATATGAATCACTCCAGAGTCTGCTCCAGTACACTCACTAAACGACACTTGCAAAGTGAGTTGTCACTCCAGTACACTTTGATAACTAGGAATAATATGAGCAAAACTCTTGAATACTTTAAAATGAAAGACAGGAACACAAATATGAGCTTATTATTATTTTCCTTAATTAAGAGAGATGCACTGAATTAATTCCACAGCTGATATGCTTTCTCCACAAATTTTCCAGCAAAATAATTATGACTTTCTGGTGTGGTGCTTGACTCACTCTAAACACAATTAAAATCAGAGAGAGAAAAAATTTTCCCTTACAAAGCATAAATCACACATCCTTGGGGAATAAAACCAAACAAATAAAATAACCCAAAAAAACAACCAAATAACAATATGAAAAATCATTATTTTGTAGCTTGGATAATAAATCTGTGAAACATATCCTATATAATCTGTTTTCCACAGCAGCAGCTGTACCTGTTTTGGAACAAAATATGAATTTCAAATGAAGGCTGGGGATTTTTTAGGGTTCCTTGTATATGTCACCAACATGCTGTTCAATAATACAAGATTTTCTGATAAGAATCAGCAGTTATCCATTGCAAGTGCCATCGCATTCATATTTTTTAAATATTGGAAAATGACACTTCAGCAATTTTTATTTAGAGCCAGGATTGCCTGTGCTTTTTTCTTGGAATAAAGAGGACAGTAGAAAGCAACAGATGATGCAAAATCAGAAACACAGAGCTTGGCATTTTATGATGGGAATCTGGATCACACCACTGACCATTACTACCTTTCCACTGTAAAACTCATGAGCCTTTTAACTCATGGGTGTGAAAGCCTGTTACCACACTGAGTCAATGATCCCTGCTCAGAGGCACCCTTTTGACTACTGACAGTCCATCTTCCCACCTTTTGCTGCCTGTAATCATTAAATGTAGATAAATTCCCCAAACGTGCAAAGATGATACGAAGAAAGCACAAAGAACGAGGCAGGCCATTCATTCTTAGGTAAGGACACACTACCTTACAAATTTTACTATGTGTCAGGTAATTATATCCCTGCAGGAAAACCTAAGACACTTTGAGAACTATTTTATCTTATTCGTCATTGGCACACATGTAGGATGTGGAAATCTGCTCCCTCCCATTGCAGTTTCTCAGGATTAGTGGTCTCTAGAAGGAATCTCAACACACAAAGACTCCTGTGCAATGCAAGACAAGGAAAATAAGTACAATCCCTTCTTTTTGAAGAATCTTTGAAGAATCAGACTGGTGCCAGCTTTGTTTAGCTGGGACCCTTCATCTGAAATATTCATTTTGCAGTTTGGATTTTTAGAAAGAAATATTTTCATTCCAACCTACTTCAAAAACACTGCATGCAGAAGACAAAGCTCTTCTGAAATACTGATAGCCCAAGCCAACTTTCCAAGATGATGCTGTATTTCAAAGCCTGATGTAATTAACCAAGAGAGTCAAAAAGACTGTTAGGGAATAATTTAATCCCTTCCTTATGATCTGCCTTGTCCCACCCCTCTGGGCTGGAATGGCAGGAGAAAACTTGCTTACAGCTACAATGTGCACACGCCAACTCACAAGGGAAAGCATGCGTGGCTTAGAGCAGCTTTGTATTCCTCTGATCCCAAGCCATCTGTGTGCCAGCTGTCCTCTGGTGTAAACTGGAAGACACTAAATATTTGCTGCGGGAATTTTCACACATTTCTTTGCGTTGTCAGCAAACTTGTTTTAACATGAGAGATTTTGTCCTTCAAGTTACTCTGTTTCTCTTTCTTTCTTACATATGTATATACCCACAAAAACATCCTACATGACAGGCAGGAGAGAGCACTACAGGACAGTTACAAGATACCAGAATTATCAACCTACTGTGTTGTATTGCTGCCCATCACTGTGTCTATTTTACACTCTGTATCTATGTCCAAGGTATCCAGAAGACATTTTTCAACATTCAACACTTCTCCCGTTTCCATCATCAAAATGCTTTTAAGAGTATCCTTGTATGTTGGTCTTTGTGTTGGGGTTTTTTTGCTTGCCATATTTTCTTTCGTTTCTTGTTTGAGTGGGATAAAAAAGGGTGCCAATGCTGCGAGGCTGAGAGCATCATTCTCACCATGTTAGAGAGAGGAACCTTATGCAGCCACCTCTAGAGAACAGTAGGACACTCAATTCATCTATTGTGCTCTAAAATTTGGTTTCACACCTGATTTTTATTTTTTTTTTTCCAACAGAGAAAACTTTGATCCAGGTGCTTATAAACCTTGTCCTTATTTCTAGGTCTACTGTGACAGTTAAAAACTCAACCTGGAAAAGACCTTTTAAAATAACCAAGGTTTGCTGCACCAATAGCACTGAAGAATGAACCAGGACACTAAACAGTCACCAGGAGTCCAGCGATCACTATGGGAACTGGAGTATGTGGTAGCCTGTGCCATATTGTGTACCAGCAGGAAGAGCATTACACAGTAATCCCAATTGGAGCTGACAAATGGCTCGCTGTGACAAATGTGCTCATTCAGTAATTGCTGTGGATAGCTCTTTGCTCAAAAAGAAGGGCTGTTTCTTGAGAAGCTGAAGGTGAGAAAAGGCAATTTTAAACACTGACATTTCCCAGTTACCCCAGCTTAGCGAGGAGGCCAGCAAGATGCTGTGCAATTTGATGTATGAGAGCTTCAGAGAAACAGAAACAAGATCCCAGGTAGTTTTCCAGTGCCTTCTCTCTCCATTTTAGTTCAGTTTAGTTGAAGCAGTTACCGCTCAGTCAAAAGATTATTTCTTAGAGCCTCATTAGTGAATATGCAAATACCTGAAGGCTGACAACATTTGTGGATGTTAAGTTCATTACATTCCATCCAACCTCTAAACAAACAAATGCACATTCTGGGATAGCAGATCCCTGCAAGAGATTTTCAAAGGAGGTGTAACCAGCCTCCTCCAGCCTGGGGCTTAGCCTCCAACCATCAGAATCCTCCAACTGCAGGAAGCTTGTGGAAGCCACTGTTTAATATTACCTCCTCAGTACACAAAGCAGCAATTCAACAAAGGCGTGAGAGAAGTTCATCAGGAACTTAAAGGGTTTGTCTACAACCTAGTGTATAATGAGGATATGTTCACTGTACAAGAATTCACAAATACAGGCTGCATAGTTTTGTATCAGGAAGCAAATATTTCCAGAAAAAAATACCCAGGGAAGGCATACAAGGCAACATGTCCTTGTCACAAGTCAAATCCAGGGATGTGCCTCACGTCATGCACAGCTTCAGAGTGTGATTTCAGGCCACAGAAGAACAAAACAGCACTTTGGTAAGGGTTGATGTACACAGTGATGCTGTGTTAGCCACTTCAGACTAGAGAAGCCATAAAAAGACAGAGGCACTAAAGACAGAGGCTTTCATCTGTTACTGAAAAATGCTCTATCTGAAGAGAAATTTGGTCCAAAGGCTTTTCTAGAAAAGACCTCTGTGAAGCAGAGAAACACTGGACAAGACATAAGAAACATTAGGAGAAAAAGTGACCTTAAGTTTCACTGCATGTCAATTCTGCTCTAGCACCAGAAAAGCTTTTCTCTGCCTTTTGACACCTTTCTTTGATTCAGAGGGAAACAAATGAGAAACAGCAATTCAGAAAGGGCATTTAGCCACGCACTCATTAGAGAATAAAAATTAGCAACTTTTCCTTCCCAGCAGTCCAACCTTAACAGTACCAAACTCTCACACAGTTCACGCTGGGGTCATTCACAACCATATTGCTGCTACCAGCAGCAGACTACTAAGCATGTAGAGCCAGATTCATTGCTGTATGTCAGCTGCTTTGTACCACTCCAGTGATGTGAAGCAGCTGTAAACCAGGTTTAACAGGCCAGTTAAAACAGCTTTGTTATTACTTTGTGTTGCTGACACAGTGCAAAGCTGATGCTCTGTGTTCTTTTTGCAACAAAGTGGAAGTGTTAATCCCAACTTAGAATCCTGTCAAAATATTTACTAAAGTCCACAGGGAGAATCTTATACATTGACTGCTTTAAACTGAGTTCACTAACTCTTCCCCAGATACACCATTTCTGTCAGTTTCCCTTAAGACCTTGGATGTGTCATCTGTGTGAGTGGACATTGAACCTTTTACAATAACAAACATTCACATAGACTAACCACTTAAAAATTAAAATCTGCCCTCATTGGCAACAATAATTTTTGATTTTATAATGTCATAGTAAACAGAAAACCTTTGAGGCTTCCTACATCACAACACATGGTCTATTCAAGCAAGACTGTGATACATAAAATTATCAACGCGTACATCAGTAATTTTACATATACATATTATAACATACAGATATTTTCACACTAGACCCTGAGCAAGAAGATACTGTGACAGCACAGTTTAACTGTTTTTATTACAGACCAAGAGTTCAGACCTCCTTTCAGACTCATGATGAAGCAAGCTCCTGCTCTATGAAGCTATAAATAATACAAAATTAATAGACCTGAAGTATCAAAGGCAGATGAATGTGGTGATAGCCATATTGGTTTCTGTGTGCTGTCAGCCACAGAAAACTGGCCTTTCTGTAGCTCAGTGGCTCAATCAGATGTTCAACTTTCTGAACTCTAAAAAAAGGTTTGAAGAGTCCTCTGTCCAAAGAATCCTGATAAAACGGTTGAGCTACAGATTTCAATACTGAAGTGTGGAGATCATTATCATTTATCTACACAATCTTTCAAACCTCTGCTACATAAAATCTTGCCAGACCCCACTAGAGAGCAAAAACTCCTCCTTTCACTGCAATTTTGTATTTGCATAATTATGAACATTCTCCTTTATCACTTTCAATTTTCACCCATTCATTTTCAGCCTGACATAAAAACCATTAGATAAAGCTATAAGGCATTTTTTGTGGAAGAATTAATAGTCTACAATACACCTGTTTAATATGCTATTATCAAAGCATAAAGAAGACTACGTCTGTCTGAATTCAAAATTATATAATTATGCAATGTCATTCTGAGCAATAATGGCAGAAATGTTCTATAAAGCCTCAGTTTGGTAACCCATTAAAAATATTTATCTTTATAAATTACCTATAACATCTGCATACAGAACATTAGAACTTCCTGTTTCAAGATTAAACCCAACTACTCATAAATCCCAAGAAACCTGACATTAAAATTTAAATAATGGCAGGTACAGCTTTTTGTATACTGCCTTTCCTATCTGTGACTGGGATAATACAACTCACACTAGCCACTCAGAATGACATTTTCTGTATGCACAGACTGAAATTCCTCAAAATAAATTTCGAAATAACCTGGAAAACAGCTAAGAAAATACGTTTCTGTTGCAAAAATAATAATAATCATAACTTATTATTCACTCTCCTTTTCCATTCTCCTCCTGTCCTCTCTCCCTTGGTCTTGCAAGAATAGGAAGTTCCACATTCATGAAGGTATTTGGGAATCTAATTTCTGACTGGGTGTCCAGCTTGCACTGAAACCAGTTGGGAAACAATGGGAATTAGGTATCTAGTCTTATTTCTGGGTGTGGACTGTGTTTCAGAAAGAACAGAACATTCATATTCTGTGCAAGTTTCATTGGGGAGACTGAAAACAAGACTTTTTCTCTTGCCTGGTGACAGAAGAGCTACATTGGCAAATTTTTCTGGCTCTGAGATATATATATATGTGTATGTATAATAGTTACAGTAAAATTAGGGGAAAATTACCCACCTAACCAGTGATTAGTAATCCCTTTTGGGGTGGAAGGTGGAGATTGACCTCCAGGCGAATAACACTGCAGTTGGAGGGTATACAGATAGGTGAGTGTATAATGGAAGAGACCAAATCTGTTCGTGAGTTGTTCCATTCTGCCACTGCTGACAAGCACAGGGCTGTCTACGTTCAGTGGTCCGCAAGCAGCTAGCAGTGAACCCAAGCAGAAGAAGCTGGTGGGGAACAACATTAGGTGGCACAATTAGTGGTGAACCCAGTTAGCACTGAGCACACAAAGAAGCACGGCTGTCCAGCACAGTGAGGGAAAAGGGCAAAGCCTCTGGTAATCTTATGTGTCATCGGCCATTCAGATTCCCATAATTATAGCTGATATTTTTTTCCTCTTCTCCCTTTTCCAATAAAGTACTGTCTGTAAGAGACAGTTAATCAATACTTTTCATTGTGCTTCAAAAGGATTCTGGATAGGACTTGAGTTAGGATGTTTTAAAAGCTTTATATAACTCAGTTTGGTCTTAGTGGTGTGGTGTGGGAGGCAGGGAAAATGCTCAGCCAAGATATTCTAGTAGCACCCAGAAGCACATGAAGTAAAACAACAGTTTCGTGCTTAGTCATAGCATTGGGAAACTGGCATAAGAGAATGCATACAATCCCAGCAAGCAGAGTTTAGGACTGGTAGGGCTCATCTTAGGTGCCCAAGCATAGGCTTTTTTAGGCATTTAGTGCCATGTGACATGCCCTAGAACATGAGAGATATCCCTGGCAGATACAGCGATGCCTGTGGCATACCTTTGTCCTTTCAGTCT
>NW_009939517.1:13889-38405 GCF_000696875.1 Nestor notabilis | reverse complement strand
ACTGCGGAACCTATTAGCTTCCTAGAAACTCTTGATAAGACTGCTATTAAAAATCACTCTTACCCTAAAAAAGCCATTCAAAACAAGCTTCAATTTGCATATTTTTCTTCACTGATTGTAAAGGAACTCTGTAGATGTTTCAAGTTAGCATGTATGAACTTCACTTCTGATATCTAACAAAATGTGAGCAACAGATTATTTGTTTTCAAGAAACAGGATAGCCACTATTTATTCTGTTGCATTACCTAGCATCTGAATTCTCTCTGCAGTCTTTCTTCCAATAAAAATATAGTGAGGCCTGTCTTTTCAGCCTGGCTGTATATTTTCTTAAACCATGCAAGAAATCATGATTCTTCAGAGCACTTCCCCTTTTTATTACATTAGATTGGTATTAGTCAACAGACACATCCATAAGAGGCTTTGGAAAGCTATTCAAAGACATGCAGTGTGTTACCACACTCCTTCTTCCCCTAGGAATACACACTAAAGATATTTTAATTAAAAAGTCTGAAAAAAAAATAGAAATACATTAGAAAAACAGTAAAATAGTGTAGGCAGGCTCCAAACAATGCCTGCTCTTTAATAAGCTGGGCTTTGTTTCATTTATTTTAAGAGAAAGCAGGAATTGAGCAGAGAACTGAAGCAAAGCCTATTCTCTGCACTCCAGCATAAGAGTTGACAACACCAATAATTCATGTAAAATGTGCCATACCACACTGACATCTGCAAGGAGCTCATCATTCTTTGATGTTGTGCTCTTTATAAAGCTTCTCTTTTTCCCTTAGCCTAACCAGACCCATGTCAAGTGAAAATCTGACAACACAGAGCACCCTTAAAGCATGTCAGCCTGAAACTGAAGACTAGCTGGAAGATTCAAAGACTAGAGAGCCCAAATTTTTCTCCTCAGCTGGCAGCTGATCTTTTTAACTTTAGTTTCATCTTTGTGAAACATTACCAAGACAAAAGCACTAGTGGCAATCTTTCACTGACCGGTACATGAATACAGTTCTCTTCAGTAACTCAGAAGTGGTAGCTGGTTCCCATAGAGCAGACCTAGAGGAAATCTTTGCCAGGCAGAATTTTAATTATCAAGCAGGATATTAAAATCCTGATATCAATGTTGTCAACATTTCAATAACAACTATGGTTCTGAGACTCATTGCTTCTTGGAATATATCTTTAATCACTGCTAATGTAATAACATGTCTTCAGCAAGGCCTGTTAATATTGGTTAAGTCAGCAGCCATATTAATCAGCGCTACAGATTGATAAATTCTGACTGAAAATAGTGCTAAGCTGATTATAAGTTCTTGCCAACTTTATGTGGGAGAAATACCTTGATTCTGAGTTCTACACTTAAAAAATTCCTCTTCTACAATGGCCAAAAAAGGAATCAAAATTTCCTACAGAGCAGTTGAATATACTGTACCTGGAGAAGCCTGCGGTAAGTCTCCTCCTTGCATACCAGCTTGCGCACAGAAGGGATTCTGCAGTTTAATTCAGGTAAAATGCAAAGTGGTGTCCCAAGAAACCAATAACAAAGTGATAGATCAGCTGCCCCAGACTGCTCCAGGCTGCTCTGTACTCAGTCACACTCAGCAAGATTTACCAAGATTCATATGATTAACAACACATCTCCAGTGTAAACACACCAAAGCTAACCTTCCCAGCCTGGTTCAGTCAATGGAGAACGAGTTAATGCTCAATAGACTCCAGGGTGCAATTCTTCTCATCCTAAGGTAGACACTTAAAATAGGTCAGACAGATTTCCCCTCACAACTCTGCTCCGTGCATTGACTAAAAGAGAGCCTTTCAGTTATCAACTTAGCTGAAACTGACAGCCGCATGGCCAATTCCTAGGGCAGTTTTTTTATTTAGAGCTATAGATAAGAATATAGATAGGTAAAAGAATATATAGGTAAATATATAGATATAGATATAGACAGATAAAAGAATATAGATAGATAAGAGAAACTTATGCCACACTGCACTAGCAGCTGGAGGCTAGATGGGAAACCCCAGGACATGTGAGCTGTGTGTAAGCACCCATAACAAGTCCTAAACTGAAACAGGGTGAATCTTACTCCCCTCTCTCCGTCTGTGAAAGGACAGAGACCAAAGTTCCATGTCCAACTTACCTAAGTCAGTTCTGCAGCAATTCATGGAATAGGATCATGGAATCATTTAGGTTGAAAAAGACCTTTAAGATCATCAAGTTAACCTAAGACTGCCAAGTCCCACTAAACCACGTCCCTAAGCACTACAACTACACATCTTTTAAATAGCTCCAGGCATGGTGACATAACCACTTCCCTGGGCACCCTGTTCCAATGCTTGTTCCTATGTTTGACAATCCTTTCAGTGAAGACATTTTTCCTAATATCCAAGGTAAACATCCCCTGCTGCAACTCAAGGCCAGTTCCCTTCATCTTATTGCTTGTTACTGGAGAGAAGAGACCAACACCCACCTCGCTCCATCCTCCTTTCAGGTAGTTGTAGAGAGTCATAAGGTCTCCCCTGAACCTTCTTTTCTCCAGGCTGAACAACCCCAGTTCCCTCAGCTGCTCCTGATCAGACCTGTGCTCCAGACCCTTCACCAGCTTCGTTGCCCTTCTCTGGACCTTCTCCAGCACCTCAGTGTCCTTCTTGTAGTGAGGGACCCAGAACAGAACACAGGACCTCACCAGTGCCAAGTACAGGGGGATGATCACTTCCCTGGTCCTGCTGGCCACACTGTTTCTGATACCAGCCAGGATATTCCTGGCCTTTTTGGGCACCTGGGAACACTGTTGGCTTATATTCAGCCCCTGGACTTTTTCCGCCAACCAGCTTTCCAGCCACTCTTCCTAAAGCCTGTAACATTCCATGGGGTTGTTGTGACCCAAGTGCAGGACCCAGCAGTCTGCCTTGTTGAACCTCATACACTGGCGTCAGCCCAGACTGTCTGGATCCCTCTGTAGAGCCTTTCTAACCTCCAGCACATCAACAGTCCCACCCAACTTGGTGTCATCTGCAGACTTACTGAGGGTGCACTGAATTCCCAGTTCTGCAGCTCTCTCATTGCATGGCCTTGGGCAGTCATTTACCTTTCAACTAATTTTATCTGTTGTAAAAGAAGATTACTACAGTAATCATAAGGATGTTGTATTAACTAACTGATACATAGGAAGCACTAAGAACATTTTAAAATGCTAAGTGTTATTATTACAGTGACCAGTTTTACATAACGGAACCAAAGTCCAGTGTATTTGTTTAAAATACTTGACAGGTGAATGTAATTAATACTATCATTAAAAATCATAATGTTGATATCAGAGCTGAATTTTAATTTCTGCAGTACAGCCTAGCAATTATGGCACCTTCTCACATTCTGTTCCCAAAGGCTTTGTCACAACAAATGTCACCGTACTGTGACTGTAGGCTAAACCTAGTTGCAAAAAAATGAGAATTATAATAGTAATATTACTAACACACTTTAAACTCAGTTATTTCCACTATATTCTGTGTGTAAGAAAGGAAACCTTTGCTTCACCACTGCCTGATGGATCAGAGTGACAACATAGAACAGATCTTTGCTTATTAGTGCACACTGATCAAGCAGAACATTAGAGTCAGAAAGCTGCAACACTGAGGTGACACATTCAGTGTAATTTTACTTTCCAACCCCAACCATTCTGTGATTCTATGATTCCAGGAAGTGATACCATAATTTTGTCTGGTTTTATTATAATGCTGGTGGTCCTTTTGTATTTCACAGCACATTGTGAAACCTGATACCTGACCATCATACAGATTATCCAATTGTCTGAAAATAAGCTTATTATTATTATTTTATCGTGTTTTAAGTAAGTCTGGCAATTATCACACTTTCAAAAGCTGTCTCCACTTACTATCAAAAGAGGACACAACGAGGCAGAAGCTATGGAAACACCTATCCAGAAAAGGCCTCTTCTGTTCCTGGAATATTAATGGTTTAGCCATAAGTCAAAAGTATTGGCTAGCAGAATAAAAAAACAGTAACTGAATTTGGAGTTCTTTTTTTGTTGGGTTTTTTTTTTTAATGCTCTCTACATTAGATAGCTCCTGATTCTGAAGTTTTTGGAACTTAAGTAAATTCTGTTTCCTTGGAGTGAGCTGCAGCATCAAATCTCAGATTGTTTTATCTCCCATCCTTGTTTACCCTAGAGACTCTGTTACCTACTGCTGTCTCTAAAAGTGCATTGTTATTATAATAGTTCTAATATCTTACTAAAGCATGCTGCCCTTCTAGAGATACTGAAAATTATTTTGACTTCACAAAATTTAAATTCAGGCCAGTATTTCTCCCTGCTGCCTAAAACATCTCTCAAAAGCTGTATTACGCTGCAAAAGGGTTTAGAGGGGTTTTGCGATTCAAATATTATGCCTCATATCAGCCTTCCAAACTGCACAGGACCGAATGCTATGCTTTTAGAGCAGTCTGTAAACTTTCCTCTGTCTCTCATAGTTGTTCAAATATCCAGCTGCTGCCTGAGCTCCAAGGCCAGCAAAGAGTTATGTGGAACAAACTTTGTCCAGTATAGCACGAAATGCTGTTACTGGTAGCTGGACAAAGGATGCTAATTTCAGCCAGGCTCCACTTCTGTATGTAAGGTGAATATCAGAGTGATGGATTAAGGAATTACGATGACATGTTTTGAGTTTGACAAGGCATAGGCTTTCATTCTTTTTTCTCCATTTGAAAAAGCCTGGCTGACAGAATTAAGGCTTCAAAGCTCATTGAGTCTCTTTTTTGCTGCCTGCTTCTCACAAAACTTTTAAAAAGGAGAACGACTTAGTAGTGTATACCCAATTAAGTCATGTTTACAAATAATTTCTCACTATCTGCCCAGTTTTAATGATGATATATGGTTGTCCTGGGGATACACAGTAAGTTTGAAACTTTACATTTCAGACATAAAATCTATTATGGACTCCCGGTGCTTTTATTAAATTGCAGTTTCTCTTAGACAGAGAACCTCACTCAGTCCCTCTCAAGGGACTTTGTTTATGTTATGTTAATTTTAAAATTCTTTAAATATATTTAAATGTATGCATTTCCAAACTCTTGAGGACATAGCTTAACTGGAAAAAAGAATCGTACATAAATGATTCATGAGTCCATGACACTTACTTGCTAGGATGGTGGAGGGGAGAGTAGAGGAAAAAGAACCCAACGCTTTTAAAAAGACTTGCCCTCCTGTATCCCAGGACACAGGATGTGTGATTACAAAGCCTGAATGACACCATTAACTGGGTATGTCAGGGTTAAAATTAAGACAGTGAGCCTCCATCAGCACAAAAGACATTTTAGTTATGTGCCCGTTTGCTGAACAGAAGGGGGCAGGGAGCACCTAACAGGGTGGCTGTGATGGGAAAGTTGCGACTTCTCTGCACCAAGTGCCTGAGCATGTACAATGGGCAAAGGACTAACGAATTCATATAGCTAATTCAGCAGATGTACAACTGCTCAGTGGGTTGCTCTGATATACTAAGACTGTATGAAATTAGGAAATGTTGTTACTTCATGCAGGCTTGAATAGAAAGAAGCTTCCTGACACAGAAAAGACATAAGCAAACATTGTAATAGGACTAATAGTGGATTTACAGGAGTGAAAAGACCTATTGAATATACACACACAAAAGCATAATTTAATGTGTAAAGTGTCCATCTCTTGATGAATAGGTTAGAAATTCAATGGTAAAAAAAAATGCAAATGGCCATAAGATTTTTAAATGGATAAAGACTGAAAATAGTCTGTCTTTTTTCATTCTAATAGAGTTACCATCATAGTTTTCCCATAAAGTCAAAGCTCCTTTATTGTTAATTGGGCTTGCCTGCAGAAAGCTTAGGCATTCAAACACGGTTTCCTTTCCTTTTATAATGTCTTGTTTTATAAAGTAGTTGCTCTCATTCATGATCTTTTCTTTGATGAAGAATTTAGATTCCTGTGGAGGAAAATAAAATACTGGAGGTAACAACTCTATTACTGCTAATGAGTTTAGGCCCACAATCAGGAACAAGGAAGGGAAAGAATTGTCATCAGAGAGAGAGCAAATTCCCTACCTGTTTGTCAATACCTACAACCAGAGCTGGCTCTATAAATTGCTTTGTTTCGGGTCTGCACAGGAAATCAGGACACATGCAACCCAGCATTTATAATATTCTTGGTTTTCTTATCTCTGCTGGTTCAAGCAGAAGACATTTACCTCTTCATAGACTTTGAAAGCAATGAACACTAATACGAAATGATTACTTACTTTTAAGATGTCTCTAACGTTATCTCATTTAGATTATAGGGATTATCTAGAAAAAAATGCAGATATTGTTGGTACAGAACATTTTTCTGCTGCAAGGCCACATATACAGGATAGATAAATATGTAACTGTAGATCTTAATAAAATATATGTCTGCTTCTTGTCAGGCTGTCTTCTGTAACAAGTTTGCTCCAGGTATAGCTGAAGCCTGACAAGTGAAACAGCATGATTTTCCAAGCAGCCTAGCAAGTTCATTCCTCTTAAGAAAGCAAAGTGGACTTTTTTTCCTCCCCAAAAAAAGGTTCAGTCTTCCTCTCCTAAGCATGCAGAAGAACATCTTTGTCCAGCAAATAAAGGATAGAAATTAATGTTCCTCAGTGAGCTCTATAGTGTTGGAACTTCACTCTCGTGTTTGGCACTGGTATAACTCAAGTAAAATCAAGCCCAGGACTAACTTGCTTTTTGGGCTTATTAGATCTTTGTTTCTTTTTCCCCTGGGGTGTAATCAAGGGAAAAAGCCAAGCATAACTTCCCACCCACAGTCTCTACTTCGGATAGCACACTGTCATCTCAAATTGCAATGCTTTCCCTTACCTCTGTGAACCCCATTAAGTTTTGCTGACACCAGAACCTGAATTGTTGTTTATCTTCTAATGAGTGCCTTGCATTACAGTTTCTCTAATAGTTGCTGGAAGTACACAATAGGCATGTCTGCCGAGTCCCTGTAGTTCAGGTAAACATGTCCAACTTAGCCTTGATGTAGCTAATTCAGTATTGACAGCTACAGTACTGTAGAGTCCAGCACAGCAAAACACTGAAGCTCTTGCCTACCTCCTTGAGCAGGTTTTGCTTCACACACCATGGCTTCATAGCTTGCAAGATCCAGGCTAGCTATCTTAAAATACCTCAAATACATTTACTCAAGCTGCACAGCAAAACATCTCATACATAGGTTAATAATCTTAGCAAACCCTTCAAGCAGGCTGCTAGGCATGTAGAGTACAAACAAGCACAAAACATTGTCAGAAGAATTTAAATTCTAACGGTTCTCTTTCTACTTTCACATGAAATTTTACTTGAAAATTCTTACAGATTCCAGACTAAGTGCATCAGCAGCTATGCTCTGTCTCAAACCTCATCTACATTGGAAAACTGTACCATGACAGCAACATGACAAACTCCTTTGAAACACCACACCAGAGCTTCCCGTATGTCTACCTCTGATGAAATTAAACTGGTGTTAGCAAGGTAGGATGTCTAGCTTTTACCATTCCTGTTTCTATTACAGTTCTTTACCAGACTAAAACTTTGCTGCTCTTTAAATATGCTAAGAGATGGGAAAAAAACCAAATAAATAAGTAAATAAATGAATAATATCTACATGAATCTAGGCTTTTTTGCTGCTAAAGGTGTCCTAAACCCTGGGAAACAGGAGTGAAAACAATGCTATAATGCCACTATAGAAAGATTCTCTACCCAGAAATTTCTCTCTATTAATAAGCTCTGACCGTTTCTCTGGTCTTTCTTGTCTGACCCCTACTACTGAGTAGCATCTTGCATTCATCAGCCATGCCAGGACCTGGCATGGGGAATTGATCAAGGTTAAAATTATCTTCTTTTGTTTGTAGGTCAGTTGTAGTCGTGCTCAGTTGCTGGATTTGGTTCACTGTGTGGCTGTACAGACACTTCTGCTGGCAAGATAGTGAGGAGGGTACAGGGCAGAACAAAGGGCTGCCTGCGCAGGACCACTTCTTTTTCTCACTGACATAGTTCATGCCAGGTAAAACAAGCCACAAGACAGCGGTTGATTCTGCTTTCCACTTAGTCTTACACAACCAAAATTAAATTCTAAACAGCAGAGTCCTGGTTAGCTTTCTGTTTATCTGTTACAATGGCAAGACGTAAGTGTATATATCTATTTTTTTATATATATACACACATATATATGTATGTATAGATCACAGAATTGTAGAATCATAAAATGTTTGGGGTTGGAAAGGACCTTAAGATCATCTAGTTCCTACCCCCTTGCAATGGGCAGGGACACCACACTAGACCAGGTTGCCTAAGGAACTGTCCAGTCTGATTGGAATACACTTAAATAAAAGCTGAATTGAGAGCTTCTAAATAACAACTAAAGTAGCGTCTTTACTGCAAGACTTGTTTAAAAGTGAAGATATCAAGAGCTATCCTCCACTAGTTTATACAAAGGTAAGCAACTTGCCTGACTTGTACACAAACTCTTGGTAGGAACAAGAACCTGAGGAAAGTAAAATGGTCAAAACTTCACCCCTTAATGTTCTTCCAACAATCATGTAAAAACCACTTGATAATTTTAAATGGGAGCTAAAAGACATTAGTCACTGAGGAATTTGTTTTGCATCCATGACATGCCAAAAAAAGCTACCCAGTCACCAACGAGCTATTAATAAATTGTGATTCTTCTCCCCGTTCTTGGCATTTTTTCCAAAAGAGTTGAAATAAGACAATTCTAAGACATAATAAGACATTCCTGATCTTAGGTGTCCAGACATATTTTGGCATTGCCTTATACTTTTTGGCATTACTTTAGGTTACATTTTGGACGGCGTAGATCACTTTCTTTGTTATATATAGGACAGAAATTAAGGGTTCATGAACCTCGATATATACAATGAATTCTTTTTGTATGCCATTGTAGATATTATATTTAAGATCTGATGTATAGTGCTACTAGTAACATCTCAGAATGCAGAGATATAAATGTATGATTCATTTCACAACAAAGTCACCCCATGAGCAAAATGAAGCAGTGAATATTTGGAATCAAAACCTGGAAAAGATATCTATGAGCCATAATATTCTTTTCAGTTCTGGGCCTCAAAATCAGTTACCTCCTCTGATAGTTGTTTGGCAGTGATAATGTTTTCAGTCAGGGATTCAGGAAGTGCTTTGTGGTGCAACTTCAAAACACCTGTCACATCCTCACTGAATTCTGCTGCATGGAGTCAACAAGGGTTACAGAATGAATTCCTCTAAATTATTTGACAGGTGATGTTTGAAGATCTGGTAAAAAAGGGAAAAAAAAACCCAAACAAAAACATCACAAGCACTTCTCAACTGTGTAAGACAGATACATGTTCTATTGTCTGTTTTCTCTCCTTTCTTCCTGCCTGTCACTTCTCTCAGAGTTTAAAGCTGAGTCTGATTGAGCAGATCACCTGTCTGCTTTTCAAAGCAGGAGAAATAGTCACTAAAATCTTCAGGAAACGAATGTCCAAATTTTCATGGGAAAATACAGTATCATTTCATCCAGACTTATTTTCTAATCATTGCAGACATAAGCTTCTCACAGCATGACTTCTAAGCCATACGACTGTCAGAGATAACTATTTAAGCAAAAATCATAAAAACCCTCTATGAATTACCTGTTGCTTACAAAATGTGCCAGCAAGTCACCTTGGGATGCAGCAGCAATTCTAGTGTAATAAGGAACTCAACAAACCTACTCTGTACCAGAAAAAGGTGGCCAGCGCATCAGCCTGGACCCTACCTAGAATACCAAATCTGCATACCAACAAAATCAGTGTCCTTTCCACTGAAACCAATAGATTATTTTTTAAATAGAAAATAATTAGAATTATAAAAATAGAAAATAATGAGGCAAACACAAATTGGGTCAGGAGACACAGAATAGGACTCTTCCTGCTCTAAAAATGTAATTTAAGAGCATGTGCACAATTTTAATGACTTGCTCTTGTGCATGGCAGGGTAATGCTCTACAGCACTCTGTCAGGACTTCCAAACAAACCAGACATAGAAGCTGGTCCTTTACTGAGTCACTATTCATAGCTCCTACAGCATGGACAGGCGGTGGAGAAATATTCTTAATTTGAGGAATGACAACATGTCTGTAAAACTGTCTGGTTTAAAAGCTTCACCCAGGCTTTCTGGGATAAAACTTGTTTTTTTCTCTTGAGAGGATAAACAGCTATTATATTTAGACCAGCTTGTGTTCATTACCTAAGTCCAGCTGTGAGATGTGCTGACCTTCAGCATTAAACAATCATTAGCTGAGCATAATTTGGTGGTTTACAAACATTCAGTAAATACCTTAACGTTTATCACAGATCTTCCACTAAAACTTAGGAAATACTGTTTTCCATGTTTTCAGAGGACTGAGGTCAGAAACAACTTGGGCAATATGCCAGAACAAAGATGGTCAACCTGCACAAATGGATCAGCTAAAGCTAGCTGTCTTGTCAAATGTAGGTTTATAACCACCAACAACTAAAACTCCAGAAAGAAAACAAACAAGGGCTGAGAGACAAAGCAGGGAAATTGTTTCAATGACAGACATTTCTTCTTAAGAGACCACAAATTAAGTCTTCAACAAAGTACTTGGAAATGGTCTCGATCATATTACGTAAAATATGTACAAAGTTTAAAATTACTTTTATAATGTTAGCACATCTCCTGTGGAACTGGACCATATTGCAAAGAAACCAGTTTTAGCCCAGGTTTACACAGCAGGTAATGAATTTAAAAGATTATGACATGCTAATTAGGTTTATTGTAGTACCCAGTCTTCTTGCTTTCAGTGATGTACTTTTCATTGTAATCAATGTCTCTGTAACATCTCGACAATGACATAGTTACGTAGCTATAAACAAAATAATAAATCCGGAATTAAACTTAAGATCTCATATCTTCTGCTCTGTTCTTTATTACACTCACAAAACATAGTGGAGGTATCCAGCAATTCTATAGTCAGAATTAATTAGGTAAATTGTTGTCTTTAGAGTCAAACAAAGCCAAAACAAACAAACAAACAAACAAACCCCACACATAACAAAAATACAAGCTGAAAGCAGAAAAATTATATAGAAATAGATAGTTATTATGGCTGGAAAAGAGAATATTTAGAAAGATATTAAAAATAAAGCACCCCAGTGATGCTGAATACAGGCTAGGGAGCTAGGGACATGAGTTTAATGAACCACAAGCAATTCTGAAAATTCAAGTCTGTGGAGATTCCTTAAAGCAATCACAGTGTCTACACTCAAAGCTTGGAAAAGGGCTATCATGGCAACTAACCACTTAGCAGTCACTTTATTACACTCTCAAATAAAGGAGAGGAGCCTCTATGGTGCCACACAGAAAGCTAGAAAAAGGAGGCCTTCAGTGCTCAGCTCCCGAGGGCCTGGAGCCAGACTTAGGTGCTAGTCACAGAGGTGAGGTCACACAGCCACATCTAGACCTTCACATTGATCTGAGTTTGAATTTACTTTCATCCCAAATGCTCTGATCATCCACATTTTTTTATATTTCCATGTTACCCAATTCCAGTTTGGAGCACATCAAATGTGTCTCCAAGACCAGGATACGTAAGCATACGGAAGAGTCACAGAGGACCCACGCACATGCAAAGTGGAAGAAAATGAAGAAATCAAATATTTAGGTGTCAGACAGGGATGATTCTGACAGTCAGATATCAACAGTTTGGAAAGGAACGTCTTAATTTTTGACCTGTAATAATCCAAGTGAGGCTGAGAAATGCACTTGGAAACATGAAAGGCAGCAGGGAAGAAGCATCATCTACTCACCTCTGTGTTGCCTCCAGCTGAACAGAGGGACCACTGCTTCAAGGCAAGTTTTAATGATCTGCTGTTACAATAGTATTATAACAATAAGCCAGTGAGATTTGAAAGAGTCTTGAGCATGTTTTCAGTGACTGAGAGACTGAACACTGAACTCTCTGTTCAGTGAACACTGAATCGCAGAACCACTCTATATACATACGTGTAAATAGCTTATCCTTTTGTATTAATTCCATGAATTTCAACATAGCCACAGTGAAGTTCTCATGAAATATCTGTTTTGCAAAGCTTCATCTCCGTGTCTTGCATACTGAAGAATTTCAGATGAATCTAAATAGGAGACGATTTTGAAGTTGGTGTTGCTTGAGCAACAAAGTGTGCTGGTAAGTCCAAGTCCAGCCGGCAATAAAACTTAATTTTTAATGGAATCACATAAAATTACTGCTTTTATCTCTAGCACTTAAGTTTTGTCTTTTAATATTAAAAAAAAATAACAATAATATCAATTTCCTGTGGATGAAGTATGGAACAGATCAGGTAAGGAAGATGCAGTGTATGTCACAGCAAAGAGGTTTGGGGAGGAAAATCCTGTCACTACTCGAATAGTTGTCTCTACAGCAGATTAATTTGCCTTAATAGCATAATGAAACTTCTACTGCTGTAGCATCTCTTACTGCAGCTTTTCCTTGACCATGCTTCCTGCACTGGCTTTCTTCTTGCAGTCATATACAGCATTTTATACAACACATTTAACTCTGCAAAATCCTAGGACACCATCATAGGCACTACAACAGGTTTCTAAGTAATTATCTCTGTACTGGGAGCACATAAGCATTTCTAAGTACTAGGACACCTTTAAGCACCACAAGAATTTGGTGCTGATGTTTATATTATAAGTGTTAAATTTTGAACAGCTCATCTCATCCGATACAGTAAAAAAATATGTTTGAAACATATTTTTAATCTCTATTTATCTCTGCTATTGACATGCACTGGAAGTAAAATTTTGGAATCAATGTGTATTGCTAAATTCTTTTGATTTTATGTAGAATTGTGAATTTTCATTCTAATTAAATAAACAGTACAATTTTACTTAAAGCACAATTACCATAGCCATTTATGCGTATAACAAGACAGTTACCAGACTATGTCCTGCACCTAATTCTGATCATTCTTAAACACAGTTTTAAACTATGCAGACTTTTTAATGGTGCACATCTGCCCCCTTGTGCCAGTTTTACATGACTGCCCTTTTTATTGCTAAGAGGACTAATGAACTACAGCTCACCTCGTCCTGTAAGGCTGTTTTAAAAGCCCACATGCAGATAGTTTGAGCTTCAACTTCCATTTCAGTGTACAGTAGAAAAGAGGAAAAGAAATACTGTTGCACATCTTCATCCCAGCTTCTGAGCATTTTTTTCTAAAACTGCAGAGAGATTTAGAAAAATGCAGATAGGGACACAGCTACCAGTGGTATGTGTATCAGGAGGGTTATAACAAATGACTGTGGCTACTGGCAGTTTCCGAATATATTTGCTGCACCAGGTGAAGAGACCTTTGCTCTCAACACAGCAAGAAACTGCACAAACAAAAGAAACAAGAAGCTTGCTGTGCACTTCAACAAGAAAGAAAATAAGAAACTGTGATGGTCTTTCGGAGCATGACTAGTGGACATATTTATCTCTCTTTTAATCCAGTAATATAAATCTTCATCCAGGATTTGTTTGTCCTCACTGTCAAAGGGGTTTTGAATAAGTATCTTGTCCAAGAATAATTAATTGCCAAACCATGAAGACTTCAGAACTGATACCAAATTTAGTGATAATGTCCCATTTCATATAGCCTAATTAAACAGTTCTTACACTAAAGAGGTGGAAAAAGATTCAACATAGCTCAAACCTAGTTGTTAGATACTTGGTTTAAGGGTAAACGTTTTTATGATCCCTAATTCAGTGAACATTTTACTATTTATAGTGAAATAATTAAAGGACGATGATTGATTTCTTAAAGCATATTAGAGCGTTAAAAGGTGGAGTGACATTTCCATCACTTTGTAACCAATGCTGATGATTTCAGATGCAATTTGAAAAAACCCACTTGTCTCTCATCTTCTTGGTTCTGAATCTAAATATACTACAAAACCTGCCTCTTCAACCTTGTTTTTACTCAGCGGAAAACAGCATTATACAGACAAGAACTACAGCAGGCTAAAAACCTCAGTCTGGACTAAGAAACAAGATCCAGTTACTCTTATATGATCCACGGTTTCCTAACATTGCTTTCCGAAAACAGATAAAACTGGTCAGTCTTGTACAGAACCCTTCACTGCATATTTGTACAGAATTCAAATGAGAAAAAGCTTTTTAAAACAAACTAATGCACAGACTAGGTAAACTTGTTCTGCTTATCTTATTAAGGTATGAAGTTCTGGTCCAGTTGTAGGTTCCTTTGGTCATCAGGGTTAAAGCATGTTGCAATAAAATATGGAAAGACTGTTATTATTTTACCGAAAAAAAAACCAACCCAGTGTGTTTCTCAGGCAGGATTCAGGTAACCTTAAAATATATTAGTCACTAGACCAGTAGTATCTAGAGAAGGAAAATTTTTTAGGGGCACAGGACTGTGTGTGCTTCATGGATCACATCTTCGACTTGGAGGACAAATTAGTTTGATTGTGACCAGTGAGCATGCCCTTGTTCTGAGACATTTGTACCAACTCACATCACAGTTTTTGCCTTCTTGTAGGAGGGCAAGTACATTCCTCAGCATATTCTTGATCTTTGACAACCAATCTGGCAGCGCTGGAAAAGAGAAGAGGTAGGAAACATACAACTGCACACTGGCAGAAGGCCCTCAAAGGAGCAGATCTTGATGTATTCTTCTGGCTGGGCCATCATACCATGAGAAGCAGAAAAAGAAAGCAGTAGAACACTAACAAAATCATAAGCAGCAACTAAACAAAACAAGATCTAAAATCATCTTGTCTGAAAGCAGCTGTGTTTACTTGCCAGCATCCAGAAAAAAAAAAACAAGTTGCAAAGTTGCAACATACACAGAGCACTGGTACCACAATGACAAGCTGAGAAAGCTCTCACAGGAGTCTTTCCTAGGTGCTTGCTCCCATGTCAAAATTGTAACTGTTGTCATTGTAGCATGACCTCCTTATCATAATAATCACAGCTGTGCAACAGAACATCATGGCCAGTGGAATATGCTACTTCTTTTGATATGTTGCTTGAGGGTTGAATTAAAAGCCTTGGAATTGAGGATATTTCACAGATGTTATTTAGCATAGCAATGAAAAATTGTAGGAAGAGAAAGTTATTTGAAGTACTCCAATGTTTTTGGTCTTTTGCCCTTTTCACAAAGGTAACTGCCAAAGGGAAAGCAACATTAAAAGTAAAGCAGAGCAAAATAATTTCAGCAGGTTTTAAGGGCCAAAAGAAAATGCAAAGGACCAAAGTAAAAGTCTAAATAACTTTAAGTTAATTTGAAAGCAGGACTGGAAAATGTTGTCTTCCAAGACCTTACACCTGCCCTTGAATCCATTCTTCCATTAATCTGTCTAGCAGCACATTCAGTCATGCTGTGAACACCACTTTTCCCATCACTTTTTTTTTCAAAAGTTAGAAGATAAAGGTTGGAAGTGCAAGCACACTGAATGTCAATCTAAATGTCAAATCCAGACACTCAACCTTCTTGTTTGCTCCACTTTGCAGGTGGTTTGCCAGAACTATCCAATTCACTTTCTCCACTTCTGTGTCGATGGAGGACTTGTTTAAGCTGCACAGCTAATTAATTCTTTGTAAATAATTAGCATCTAATTCTTGTAATTCTTTTGAACTGCTGGAGTAGAAATTAAAATGGCAGTCTCTTGAATAGCTGTGTCACTCAATACATGAACTTGCTTCTCAGTTGAACCACTTGCCAGCAAGACCTGATGTGCCGTTTATCCCATCTGACTTGATATATCCATACTGTATAATAGCTGCAGTCATGAAGGTCTGCCTAAACAGTCCCTTAGAGCCTATTTCATCTAACTCATTTTGGATATATGCTTCCTAAGGTCAGTACAAGCTGCGAAACTGGAAGATATCAATGTCATCTTGAGTCAGAGGAACTATAAGTCAAGAAAAAGTGTTTATTTTATAATGACATATTTACTTACAGAAAAGCTGGATTTTAGTATAGATAACCATATCTCAGAGAGGTCCTATCTGGTGAATTCAGAATAAGCAATGCTAAGAACTGAAAGGCTCCAGGAAGCAGGATATTGCTGGATAGCCACACGCAGAGAGTTGCGGTCAATGGCTCAGTGTCAATTGGAGACCAATAACGAGTGGTGTCCCTCAGCGGTCAGTGTTGCGACCAATCCTGTTCAACATCTTTCTCAGCAACATGGACAGTGGGACTGAGTGCGCCCTCAGCAAGTTTGCTGATGACACCAAACTGTGGTGTCATCCAGCTGATACGCTGGAAGGAAGGGATGCCATCCAGAGGGACCTGGACATGCTTGTGAGGAGGGTCAATGCCAACCTCATGAAGTTCAACAAAGCGATGTGCAAAGTCCTACACCTGAGTCAGCGCGATCCCAGGCACAGCTACTGGCTGGGTGGAGAAGAGGTTCAGAGCACCCTGTGGAGAAGGACTTGGGGGTGGTGGTTGATGAGAAACTGAACATGAGCCAGCTTCAGTGTGCGCTTGCAGCCCAGAAAGCCAACCGTATCCTGGGCTGCACCAAAAGAAGCATGACCAGCAGGTCAAAGGAGGTGATCCTGCCCCTCTACTCTGCTCTTGTGAGGCCTCACTTGCAGTATTGTGTACAGTTCTGGTATCCCCAACATAAAAAGGATATGGAGCTGTTGGACCAAGTCCAGAGGAGGGCCATGAGAATGGTAAGGGAGCTGGAGCACCTCCCGTATGAAGACAGTCTGAGGAAGTTGGGACTGTTCAGCCTGGAGAAGAGAAGCTGCATGGAGACCTCATAGCAGCCTTCCAGTATCTGAATGGGGCCTACAAGGATGCCAGAGCAGGACCCTTCATCAGGGACTATAGTGATTGGACAAAGGGCAATAGGTTTAAACAGGGGAAGTTCAGGTTGGATATTAAGGAAGAAGTTATTTACAGTGAGGGTGGTGAGGCACTGGAACAGGTTGCCCAAAGAAGCGGTAAATGCTCCATCCCTGGAAGTGTTCATGGCCAGGTTGGACAGAGCCTTGTGCAACATGGTCTAGTGTGAGGCATCCCTGCTCATGGCAGGGGGGTTGGAACTAGGTGATCTGAAGGTCCTTTTCAACCCTAATTATTCTATGATTCTATATAAGGAATCATTTGGAAGAAAATCACAAATCTGGATCATTTGGATAGCTTCATGGAAAGAAGAGAGAGGTACACTGCAGACCAGGACTGGAAACATGGTTGGGCTTGAGGGTTTCAGTGAGATGAGCGAGGGCAGGTAGTACTTGTCATAGACAATGCATTAGGCAAGTATTCCCTCAGTACAGAGAACTCTATGTAAAATCAGCTTACTCCTGCTAATTAACTCAACAGTTCTGTGACAGAGCAGAAATGAAGGCATCCTAAGAGCAGTGATAGCTAGAAATGCTAAACCTATCTAATACACAGTGTGGAGTGTCTTCACAGGACTTTCAAGTGCCAGTACACAGGTCCTTTTGATAATGATACTCCATGGGGGTCAGTAAAGATAGGAAAGCCGCCTTCATTTCAGTTATTTGTTAGATTTAACACTGCTATTGAATAAGGACATAATCCTTAAGGTGCTGAACATGACTCCTACCAACTTCACATCAGTGGCTCTCAGGTGGAGAACCTTTACCTGAAATATATACTTAGGATAGCAATAGACAATCAAATACTCCAGTTTCTTTAGCAGATTATGGAGGGATTTACAAATAAAACACATTCTGAGTGCTTGAGGTCCATTTTGGCACCTCTTAAATCTTTTTCTGATTGAAAACTGCTGTTAGCTACAGTATATAAAAATATTGGACTTTCCTATACTGGCAGCATTTCAATATATAAAAGCACCACAAAACATGGAATCAAAGTTCTGTGACTAATTAAACTTCATAGGAAATTCTAACATTTATATCTTAAGGGGAAAATTAGTGTGGTAGCAACTGTACATCATTTACCTAGAATGAACTAACCAGCTCCATTTGTAGCTGCCATTTGTCATTGGTCATTTTTAACAGCCTTCTTCAAACTAACACCTGATAGAAATTAAAAGATTCTAATGCAGTCCATTGGATTATACGCTTAACACTTTAATAAATAAAACATGTCCCTAAACATAATAATCTTCTTCAGCTACAGGCAGAGCAGTTCCAAAATACTTCTGGATTTTATGTTAACTTAAACTTTCTTACAATGTTGTAAAACATAATTTACTTCTGTAGGTGAATAAAGATAACCCAAGAACCCCATTAGTATATAAAATTATCTTAAAGAGGCAAGTAATCCAACTTGCTTTCCTTAGCGTTGCACTGAAAACACACCTAAGCAAATGCCCATTCAAAGACCAGCAAACCAGTACCAGTCAAATCAGCAGACCTCCTTCACTTACTATCTTTGCTTCTTTAAACAAACCAAGAGACATGGAATGTAACTCGCTGTTCTCTTGAAGGGTTGAAATACAAGCTGAAAAAGCAAATTAACAATCCGAGAAGAGGGTACTTCTGAAATAAAATGGTGGTTTTAGGAAACTATTTTCTGAGATCAAGCATGAAGAATAATAGTGCTAAATATTCTACTTAAGCCTGAAAACTCGAAGCTTCCTTAGTTAAAACAACATACATCTTTGCTAGCTTATATTAATGGGTATGGTAGCTTTGCAGATTACTGTTTATGAATATAATACATACATAGTGCTGGGTTTAATATTTTATTTGAATGATGTTTAATGTTATGCAAAATAAATTGTTATGTTACATCCACTGTGACATCAACTAAAATGTGAACTAGTTTGCATAGGTTAGTACTTTGGGCAGCATGATGTTGCTCTAGTCCACCAAGGCTTAAATATTCACAGTGTAGAGGAAGAAACAGGAATTAAAGCATTTCTACTAAAATATATTTTAATAGCTGGTGTTAACTTTCTGCATAACAAAAGCCAAATTAAGATGATACATCATATGATCCAAGAGTAAGTATATCTGTCCTTTGAAAAACAATTGTTACCTTCAAAACTGTATACTCCCAAGTACAGAACAATTTTGCAAAATAACTAAAACTTTACACACTTGAAAGCAAACATAAGCCAAACTGCACAGCGGTTCATTTTTGCTTTTTATACCACACTGCAAAAACCAACAGCTGAGTTTCCACATCATGCTAATCAATGTCAATACAGTCATTGCTGTCTTCCAATGGTCTAGCAATTTCTAATAGTAATATTAAATACACATGATTGAAATGCTACAGTATAGCTTATTTTCCCCCTAAAATAATAATAATTGAACAAATGTCAACAACAACTGGATTACAACTTAAGTACAATATGCAAATTCTATTTATCAGACACAAGAAGCATATGAAATTCCTTTGAATATACTGTTGTAGTGCAGGCAGTTTAGGAAATATAGCTTTCAGGTTTTCTTTCAAAAGGAGAGGTGGGGTTTCTATGGCATAAAGCTGGAGAAAATCACTAAAGCATTGCAAAATGATTTATTCTTCTACAGCTTACCAGTACTTTGCATTTGCCAGCACATCAGTTTGGAGAACTACTTTCAATAGCATCTTTTGTCTGTTTCAGTATGTTATTTAAACATTTACTAACTAAAGCATATTCTGTATTTAAATGGAGTACTAATCAACATAATCAAAATCTAGCATTTTATACCCTGTATACTTTCTGCTAAAGATTTCTGTATTTGTCATTTCTTTTTCATTGTACAAGATGACATGCAGTCGCTGTACAATAAAAACTAGAATTATTACCTTTCCAAAGTATTGGAGACCTTCCATATCCCTGAGGAACACTCAGTAGGGACACATTTGTCAAAAATATAATCCATGGGAGGTGATTCTCTGTCAAATCCCAATCTGCTGAAGTGGTTTATGGTATGTCAAATGTAATCAAGAAAACCCTGTTTCATCAAGATTAAATGCTAATGTTCCATAATGAAAAATTACAACTGCAGTATCTGTAAGTAGCTTTGTTTAGAAAATGAAGATTAGCCAGGCAAGAAAGAGTAATGAAAAGCAAGGCACCCATTTGTTCTTGTACATATGTATGAATATGCTCTATGTTGTTTCCTATACTTACACTTATGTTATCAAGAATTACAGCACACTCTATCTTCTTTAATTCTAAAATGCTTAAAATGGGAATGTGTGAACTTCCAACCTGAACTTTGGAAAATCTTGGAAATTCGGCTCCTTAAAAGTCTTTCTCTTTTCCCAGAAAAAAATATTGTCTACAGGAAGAAAGTACAGTGAGTGGAACATGCTGTGTTAAAAAGGAATATATATACTTTAAAGGTGACAAGACAGAATATAACATTTGTTTACCCCTGTATCCCACTGCATGTAACAGGCTCCAACATATGCCTGGTAAAACCAGTGCTGGCACAATTTACTTGCTGAATTACATTCCCTACCTTACAAATTTTAGATCTTAAAAAACCAGTTTTATAATTGCACTCTGATAATTATGGGGGGTTTGATTGCATTGCTTAGAACAAAACTGCATAATGACACTAAAGTTTGGTTTATATCAAAAAGCAGGAACCATTCCATATGAACACAAACTACGAAGCATATACAAGATAAAAACCTGACTACCTGAATGAGTAACTTAAAACAATCTTAATAATTCTGCTGACATAACATTCTCAAGAGAAATACAGTTCACATACTGTTTTGTTTTCCTGACCTTTTTTATTTTGCAAATTGCTTCAGCTGCTTTGCCGGTCTAATGAATATTCAAAATTCATGGAGGAAATTCTATTTCCATTGTTTAACATAACATCGTCTTCTAATGACATCAAATGCTTATTTTCTGATTTACTTTTCACTATACATACAGTGTTCAACACTGCAAGCCACCTCCTCACTTAGGAAGAATGCTAGTATTTTTATAGGTGGAGACTTTCTTTTTTAAAGGTCACTAAAAATCGCATTTGATGCAATATATCTATTCCCTATATCTCTTTTTATTCATATCTGGTTAACAAATTGCCAAGTTCTCTTTATTGTTGTCAGCTTTACACAGCTAATAGAGCAGCATAGCAGCAATCAACGGTAAATTTTGCCTCAGGCATCATCAGAAAATTTGCCAGCCATTGTAAAATGGGATTCTTCTACTTGCTGTTGATGGCTAGTGATGAAAACCAACACAGAAGCAGACTGCTTGTTTCAGAGCATCTCGCTCAGCTTACTACATCAGCCTTTTGAAAAACCTTGCTGGTTTGACACGGATGTCACCAGTACTGCAGAAGGCTCTGTTGCAGCAGCAGCTGTATATACAAAACTCCCAAGAATTTTAAATTACACCCATACAGTCTGCATATTTACAATATCACATCCCTGGTTTTGAAACACATTTTTTTTAAGTTAGATGCTCCTGGTCAGCATTAGCCTTGAAATTAGGCAGATGACAAGAACATACAGACAATTCCATAGTCATGGACTTTTTTTTTTTATGCAGTCATTCCACTCTATTTGGCAGCTGGATCAGGCCCATGTTAGCAACACCTAAACAAAAATTGCATAAGCTTTCCAATTCCTAATTGTATGCAAAAATAGAACTAGCAGGTATTTGCATTGACAACTTTCTGTTGACATAACAAATCCATACTGCCTTCCTTCTTTATTCTTTAAATAGATATGGCAGGCTTGCTTACTTTGTGAAACCAGAAATACAAAATTGCCTATGAATTCTGTGTTTAATTCTACTTTAAAAATTCCAGAGCAGGCTCAATGTTCTGAGAACTACTCCAAAATTAACTTCTCTAGCACATGGCTCAACACCACATGAATCTTTAACTCCTTCCTCCTTCCTCACAGAGTTTCTCCCTGGGAGGGAATGAGACACCCTCCTAGGACCCAGCCAAAGCAAAAGCAACTTCCCTGTGACCCAAACCTGATGACACATTCCCTTTTAAAGGTCCATCATGACTCAAGTTACTTGAACCTCTCTTCAGCCTCACAGACTAAGGCCTGGATGTCTCAGTTCAGATCATAAGTTAACGGATACTAAATAGCATATGTGAAGGTTTGTCAGCAAAATATTTTTACTGTTTTCTACAGACAACTAAACTGAAGCACGATGGCATAGAGTATGTTGGACTTCCTTCTGGTTAGTTTTCCCTTCGCTGTCAGTTCTCAGAAAGATTAAATCAGTAAGAGAAGACATAATATTTCTCCATCATTAATCATTTGGCAAGTGTACAACCCACTGTTGGATGACCAAGATTTTTGAAGGAAACTGAAGCAACAGGCCATTGAGCTGAAATGCAGCACAATTAAACAGAGCTCTCCTCCATGACTCAATGGAGGTGCGAGTATTTCTGCAGCAGGGGTAGGTACATTAGCTCATCAGCAAAGCAGCCATTAAGCGAGTTACCTGTGGTAAGGAGGAGGGATGTAACTGCAGGCTTTGTGTGACTGCACAGCACTGGGGCCTCACACCAGATATTTATTTACAGCAGTACAGGCGAAGGTAAAGGAATTAACATGAATTGGTTGTACGTTGTCTTAATGGAAGTTTCTATTTAAATGCTAAGTATTAGTAGAAGGAAACAGAAGAGTTTACAGGTTTCATACTCTAGATAGTCTTTGCAAGGAATTTTATGTGGAAAAGTTACTGAAGAACCATGAATCCAGGCATAGAGCTAACTGATGGACTGGGATGCAAGCAAAGCTGATAGAAGAGGTCACTGTTGAAAATAAGAGAAAATGTGTAATCCAGGAATAAATGTGGGTATGCAAAAGTCAAGAAATGTCTGTTGTCAAAATAGATAATTTTCTGTAAGGCTGTTGGGCAGTAGCGGTTTTTATTTGCTTTTTGTTTTTACTAGCGTATTACTTGTCATCATTTCAAATTATTATCTACTCAACATTTTTATTTTTATTAGGATGCTAACTGTTCAAACATTAAACAACTCCCTAATAATTTGAAGATGTGTTCAAATTCAGTGTGTTAACCTCCTGTGACTGAGTGCCATAAGAAGTGAATCGATTTTATGGTTGTTATTATTAAGAGAATAATGTCTTTCAGGTGTAGGGACAAGTTTCTTTCCCCTTTACAGCTAATTGACTGAAATCTTTATAAGACTGGCAGCACCAGGCTTCCATATATGTTTTTCATTTTGAGGGAGCACTATTATAAGCAATGCTGTGTTGAAAGCTCTAAGCTTCTTGTTGATTATTTATCTTTAAAGGGCTCTAAATTTGATTCTGAGTGAGAATGCAGACTGTTACAGCAATGATAAAGTAATGAACATGTACTCTTAAAAGATTCTTCTGATTTTTTTTTTTAAAAGGTCAGATTTTGAGTAAATCATAATAAAGCTCAAAGGAATAGAGACAAAAATCAGTTAACAAACTCAATATAATTTGCTGGAAGCATTCCTGTTTTCCCAGTTCTCTGAACAGTACCATACATCCAGCCATCATCAATTGGTTGCACATTGATGATATAATCACCATCCCTGAAGGAAACTTCATCTTCATCTTGAGCGCTGTAGTCATACATAGCTCTGTAGGTTCTCTGTTGAAGGAAAGAAAAAAAAGCTGTAAAGTCTCAAGCCTAAACAGAAGCAGATTCCTTCTCTTCTCCACACAAAGAAAATGAAAACAGCAGGAAAAAAAAGAACAGAGGGAGCAAGGCAGAGAAACCATGTTACCTGTTGAAAAGAAACAATACACCCTTCACCCTGTCAAATATACAGTGAATACAGTCCCTTGTTCTGAGTAGCAATATAATTATTTTTGTGAACCCCTATTGTCCAATGTTCTCACACAGATTTCAAGCCTTTCACTGCCTGTAGAAATATTCCAACTGTTGTTTTCATATATTCGCGAGTAACAGTTCATTACATCCAGCCATGGCTAACCGTGCCTCTGCTCCTTATTTGCATGATTCCCAAATGGCTTCTCCTGTGTCTTCATTACAGAAAAGAAACACAGTCTTCCTCCAGGTCATTAACTTGCCATTTCACTGAAATTCCTTCATTTCATTAGGATTTTACCCCAAATTAAAAATTAGGAGTACACTATTATCTAATTAAAAAAAACCCAAAAAACAAAAAACAAACAAACCCCACAAGGTTTCAAAACTTCTGCTATTTTTGTGAATATTTTTTTTATTCACAAAAACTATTTTTGTGAATACTTTTTTTTGCATATTCTGATATAAGATTGATCTAAACAGAACACTAAGCCCTATTATTAGCTAAGTCGAATTTCTACACACCTCTGTAAGCTAAGTTTCCATTTTCTTTCAAAATAGACTATTTATTTCTACTCATAAACAATAAAATGCTATCATTCACTAGAATCCAAAGTAGATTTTCAAACTCAGAGGGAACAATCTCCCTTTGTATCTTAACAGCAGAACAAAACTAGTTCATTTTAAAATTCCCAGGAGTATTCCCTTTTACTTACCCTGCCTCTTGACAGAAGCCAGGAGCAGTT
>NW_009939517.1:9684-13858 GCF_000696875.1 Nestor notabilis | reverse complement strand
TAAGATTCAATTGCCCTACAAGTAATTTTTGATGTGTCACCATACCTAGCTGAATTTTTCTGGTACAATAATTTAAAGAGGAAAAAGGTAAAACAGTCAGCATTTGAGCTAATGCCTAGTACTGTTGTCTGAACCTTTTAAGAGACGGCAAACTTTGTTCTGCTTCTCAGAGGAAAACAACTCTGGATGAGTTTTAGTCCATCTCATTATGGATTTTTGAGAGGTTTCAATGAAATTATTTTCAGAAAATACTCCACACACAGTGAGTAGGCCATTTGTCACATGTTGGAAATGTGGGATCATCTAATCCAAACACAATACAGCAACTCATCATTGCTATTGCTATGCTGGAAATACACTTTGTCTTGATTCTGCCTTATCATTGGTAGTGCAGGTTAAAACACTACAGAGAAATCAACTCCTGATTAAAAACTGGAGACCATCACCTTTCCTGACAAGACTGATCTGAACCATATTTGAGTCTTGCTCTGTATAATTGTTCACTGCCATGCCTTGTAATGTTGCTACCCCACAGGCTGTGACCAAGAACCATTTTTTTAAGCAGAGGCATGTGGTTTCTTGGTGGTTCCTTAAAGTCTTCCACGTGTTAATGGAAGGTCATGAATAAACTCAACATTTTTACGCACTACACTGAAGCAACTAATTAGGAGGGTTCTATCATTACCAAAAATTCCTTAAAGATTCACGAACTAGAAATCTAGCAGTTGGAAGACCTTTGAGAATCTGATTTTTTCCATTTCAACCGACCTCTCTACTGAGCCTTGAAAGTAACTCCAAAAAAACAGTTAAAAATATGCTACAACAACAAGCCTAGTAGTAGTTAGTCCTTTAAATGATTTATTTCAATAAAAAAGGTCCATCTAAGAAAAATTGTGGTAAGTCTGTATCTGGCATAAGGCAGAGAATGGATTTTCCTGAGCCATGCTTATATGTTGTCCTTAACTGGGGGAAGAGATTAGATGTTTTATTAAACTAAAATAAAATTGGAAAAAAAGAGAGAAGTTTTTGCTCACTCAGAATGGTGCTCACTCATTCTTAGAGTGTCATGGCATAGGACATACAACTGCTGTCTGCTTTAAGGCAGCTTGACTACATCACAGTGGTGGCACAGTTGTGAAGACAAGCTGGTAATTTCAAACTTTAAAAAAATTTATTAGAGCCCTAAATGCTGCTGAGAAACCTAAATTTATGGCCTTAACACCTAATTAGGTACTAAATGGCTGTCAGGAGAAATCTCCATAATAATCCTGTTAGCATTTAATGCCTAATTATCACTTCAGAGTGTAGTCTGGGCTATGTAATTGAGAATTACATTGCTTAAAGGACTCAAAGAAGAGATTTTTAAAACGCGTTTTAGGGAGTTACTCCTCTGTCAGTAGAGACTTTAGCAAGTACTGAGAGTACAAGAGGGTATAAGAAAAGGTTAGGGCTTTGTAAAACAATCAAATGCTCGCTTATCGCTCCACCTCCTCAAAGGTCTAACTTGGAGCTACTGCTTTGAAAGAACAGTAAGTCTTGTGCATATGAAGAACTGAAGCCAGGCTGTCATACTACCAGCTCCCCAGCCAGATGTGAGCTGACATATGCATATTTCCAGTGCATCTACCAGTTCATGCTTATTCTATGGATCGCTCCTTGAAAGGAGCAGTGTCCTTCACATACAGCGGCTATCAAAAAAAGCCAACTTGCAACCTAGCACTTTTAGTTATCTAAAGGCATGAGAACACCCTCTATTATTTTCCAAAGAGGCAAAGAGCCTTCAGGGGTCTGTTATAAAACATTCTGTACTGTGAGCAAGAATTTAATTCAGCCCATTATGCAGAGCTGCTCACAGAAAGTGAGCAAAAGTTAAGAATCAGAAAATAATACCATTTATCTGACAAACAAAAATCTACCCAAAAGACCATGTTAGGGTCATGCCTGATATAGCTCAAGACCAATAAAATTAAATTTGAATATTTAGAAATTAGAAAAATTCTATTTCTCAACATAGGGAGTTAGTGAATGTGATTATAAGATGAATTTACAGCTTTTGAGCGCCCTAATTTGATATAACAGTGTAACAAACCAGCTGAAAGGAGTAGGCTTTACTACAGCAGCTAACTCTCCAATCATACCCATCCTGATATAACCTTTGTCAAATCTCCTATGCCATGTTGAGATTTTAAAAGCACTCCAAGTCTGCAATCAATATTAAGTCTTTGCAAATCACTACATTTAAACACATCCCAAAACCGGGGTTTTCCCCAGCACACACTGAGAGCGTTCTGTACCATCCCAGTAGCTGAATGCAACATGCCCAGCGCACCTGGATAAGCTGCACAGACTAAAGAAAAAAGAAAAGATAGTCTTCTGATGTGAAGGTGGAAAGACAAGGGAGCATGGTACATTTCTAGCTGCATCTGAGATGCCTCTTTTGGAGCAGAATCACCCTCTGCTCTCTCTTCCTTACCGGACTGACAAATTAGCAGTCAGCACCAGGCCAGCAGTCCTTGATTTTTTCCCTCTGGAAATGTTTGGGGTTTATTCATTTCAAGGAAACTCACTCAGCTTTTAACAGCAACAAGATACGTTCAAACCATGATGTTTGCTCTTTCTTTTTCTCCCATGATAAACAGCTACTATCACTTAAAAGAATGTCAAATGACAAGTTTCACAAAAGAGAAAAGAAAATGTGTTGAAAGGAGACAGTCAATCCTTTATTTTTAAAATGCTTCATTGTCACTCCCTTCCTTTTCCTGTTATCTTTGCATTTCCAATTCTGGAAGGAGAGGCAAATGATGACTCTCAAGATGATTGAAATGATATTGTTTCAACAGGCAGCCCACTGGGAAGGTCACTGGGAGGCAGAGATATTAGGGAAATTGTAGTCGTTTACCTGCCCGCATAGCTGTGAAGCCTAAGTGCATCTCCAGATTTGCAAGCATCTCATTCTCTATCTGTATTTGAAGGCTGCTTGTTTGCTCCCCACTAACTAGCAAATCTGCTGGCAAAGCCCAGGCTTCCAGTTCTCTCATTTCCTGGATTCTGGCCCTTTTGGAAAGCTGCCAGCTCCCCAAGTGCCTTCTGATATCCATGGAAATTAATGGTTGATTCCAGTATCAGATGCCTCATAGCTGTATATGCAGGTGCCCAAAGAGTTTCTCAAGTTATTGGTTCACCCAAAGATGCAGGTATCTGGATCCAGACTTCCCAGCAAGTTAAATCCTCAGCTCTCAAGCAGCTGAGAAACTGGCAAACCCAAAAACATCCAAATCTCACAGAACATCATGATCTTTACAATACAAAAATGCCATGGAGTTTCAGTCTTAAAGAAAAATGCAAACTTTCAGCTAATCTTGAAAGCAGGTTTTTTTCCAGCTCAGCAAGCTCCAAGTTTGGTTCATAATTAAATACTTCAACTCTAAAATAGGTGATAGAGGTAGTAAATCTAGATCCATTCAAAATAGTTTAAAATTCAAAATTAAAAGTCAGTATTTTTAAGGTAAAAGGTGACTAAATCTGAACTGTGAAATCTCTAGGCAGTGGGATGATGAAAAATATGATAACCGTTAAAATTTTATATCTAAAGAGTTCAAAAAGAAAAAAGAAGGTCAATTTCCTAAAAAAACCAGTTGAATATCCATTGAGCTCTCCTTCCATGACCAGTTACTTCTTACTTCTGAAACAAAATATTCACTCCAGCATTATATTCCCATCCACCATAACTAAGAACTTCACGACATGGCCATGGTTTCATGATAAAGCTTCTTCTCAGTCACCCAGCAGTATATTTGGATCAGGCACAAGTGGGTGCATGACTGTTCTGTTGAATTAGAAAGGGCACACCAATACGGATCTGAGCTAGCTTTAGGCACACCAATACGGATCTGAGCTAGCTTTATACAAGCAGAGATGAGTAATATGGATATGCAAAAAGCCTGCTAGCACAAAATCAGCAAGTCAAAAAATTTGAAACAAATTTAAACCACCAGGGTGATCTTAAGAGATCAGTGGTTTTCATCCACCACTAGGAGCCAGAATTCATCACAGAGCACACCATGAAAGTTCAGCCTGTGAAAAACCATTCAAGCATTTACTATTTGTTTTAAGCAGGCAGAAGATTCAGTTACTCCTCTGCCTTCTGGAGATCATAAATTATTCCATTTTGATG
>NW_009939517.1:411-9653 GCF_000696875.1 Nestor notabilis | reverse complement strand
ATGATGAACTTCCCCCTGCCACTACCGTGTCATTTAATCTTTTTTATACATGAGGACTATCACTTACATTTAGGACCAGGACAGTCAAATAGTGCAGCTATAGAATTCAAGGGTACCAGTTCACAATAGCTGATGATGTTGCTTACCAACAAAGTAATTCTTTAAATTAATAAATAATAAATAATTCTATTTATAAAATAGAATAAATTTCTATTAATAAATAAAATAATTCTTTAAATCCAATACTCACCAGACTTGCTGAATGAGGTTGTGAATGCATGGACCTCATGGATGACATACTGGTCTGGTGCATGTATCCATACCCTTGGGTCTGGCTTTGCTGATATGCCCCAGGGAGAACAGGGGCTGTGTGTTAAAGAAATACAGACACATTAATTAGGTTTTTTTAAAGTCCTTGTCTAGCCTTTTGTAGAAATCGTAGATTATTTGCATTATATATAACAACTCCTCAGTATGAAACAGTTCAGAATTATTTCCATATACAACATAAGGCTTTTCATAGTTTGAGTTACACATAACTGTGGCCACAGCTATAGCAATATATCCACAAGGTTCTGGAAGGAAAAGATTAACATACCATAAGAAGACTGGCTCTAAAAAGGTGTATGAAAGCTTGAGACACCACTGATTTTGATATTGCCATAGATGATGTACTAAATATCACATGCCATGATACTGCCATTTTTTAAGGAAAGATTGATGAAAAAAGCTATATACCAATACAGTTCTGAAATGTTTCAGTAGAAATTCTCTGCACTTATTTCTTAACACATTGTAAACTAACTCTTATTTATTAGGCTATGAACAAAGAAGGATTATGATTCACAGGAAGAGACAGATATGTCAAAAAGTGAGGCCGTTGTTGAGTTTCTTAAGTTTATTCTGATTCCACCAACATTCTCTCTTGAACACAGACAGATCAATGGTTACTTAAATATTTCCAAGTCTACTTCTTTCAGAATCGTACTCTTACCACACAATTGTTCCATCTCTTTCACATATATTTTATTCACATTATTTTATTCACATTATTTTAACAATTACATTATTTCAACAATTCTGTATGCTAATCATTAATATGTTGACTTTTATTGTACCAAGAGCTGCTAAGAGTTAATACAATCAACATGGACTCCCTGCTTCTATTAGGAAAGCACTCATAAAACTTCTGTATCTGCTGAAACACCTTATTTTGGCAGCAGACCTAAAAAGAATGCATTAAAAACATGGTTGGTCAAAAATCTGTGAGAAATGAGCACAACATAAGTGACTACTCACTATTTTCCCAGCAAGTCCAATAATGAATAATGGATATTTTAGAAGTGCCAAGTTCATTCTAATGACATATGAGTACGAAGACATTTTAAAGCAGTTTAATCATCAGAGATTTGCTGCTCATTAACATGTTCACAGGATTATCATGCATTAAGTGAACAGTCCTAAGTAGTTCATCAAATAATTTATGTTTCAGTGTTGTTACAAGCTATTTCTACATGACCAGATGTAGCCCTTCATGAGAAAATAGAGAAAAATATAATTTAATCAAAAGTTCTGCAATCAAGACGGAATGAATTCTGCCTAATTCACTACCAGCGTAAACATAGGTCATTTCATAGAGGCCAACAGAGTCTTATACCAGCAGTAAATTGTTTATGTGGGTTGAAAACTGAGAAGAGCTTGAACTTTTTAACTTAATAGGAAGTTGTATCTCTCTTAAGCCATCATTGGTCACTGATGAGTCAGCATCCTGCCTGCTCTGCTGTGACAAAGGGCTAGTAGCTTTTCCCTGGTCCCTGGTAGGGGCAGACACCCTGAGAGTCTCTTTCCTCTTCCTAAGAGAAGTGAAGGTGCTGGTAGAAACTTTTTACTCTTGATTCTTTCTCCCCAGAACAGACTTTTCTCAATTCCTACCAATCATGACTTGTCAGTGTAAGGCAGCAAGCCTACTGATGGTCAGCTTCACTGTGGCCTCCAAACTGACAGGCTTATTTTGGGGAGGATAACTCATGCCTCCTGCCTTTGTGACAACTGTCAGCAGCAAGTTTGAGACATGCTTTCCTCTTTCGCTATCAGCTTCTCACAAGCTGAAAGAATTCTGTCAAACTGTCTCAGTGAGAGCCTTTTTGCTCATTTACCTGCAAAGGTGGAAACTAAGCCTCGGGAAATAAAGCATTTTTCCCAAAGCAGGAGAAATGGGAAGTGTTAGAAGCTGAAGTATTAGAAAAAGATTCTATACAAACAAAAAGAAAGAATTTTTAGGATTAGCTTTGCTAATTATCTTCTAGTCTTTTATTTAGGTATCATATATATGAGCCTACACATCAGCACATCAGTATTGAAGACACTTGTTTGAATAATTCCACCCTTTTTTTCCATTAAAAGAATATTGTAGTAGGGCAGAAAAAAATTATCAATAGTTTTTAACAATTTCTTGCAGAAAATACTACAGAAATCTCCAGATTATTGTGCATTTGGAAGATAATTTGGGAATCTCATAAATAAGCAGATTACTGAACAGATAACAGATCTGAGCCATGTTTCTGGTGACATGCAGGTATCTCAAGGTGAGATTAAATAATGCAGAGAAAGAGTTAGACTTTTCTTCATCATCATCACCCATAGTTAACTGCAATCTTTTGGCTCAGACCAAAGTATAAAGTTCTATAACATCACTGACTGCGGCAGCAAAAGCAATGGTTTTAGTTAACCTAAGGGAACAATAAAACACAGTGGTGGAACATGAAATTCATTTAGCTGAAGCCAGATTTATTGGTGAGGGAGCTGAGGGCTGACCATTGCTCCCAGAAGTACAGGTGGTTGTTTTTTCTTGTTGCATTAAGACTTTACCAGATGCATTCTAATGTATCAAAACTTACTTTTTTTCTTATCTCACCAAGCAAGTCAGACATTCATTTCAGATTAACTACTTGGCAAAATTTATCATATATCTCTTACTATATCTTTGTAGGTTTTCCCAGAGAAAGGAGAGAGAAAAATGAATGAACATGATAAAAGGCAAACAGAGAGAAAGCTCCCAAGAAAGAAAGCTTCCAAGAAAAAGAAGTTGAGAGAATGATAGTGAGTATCAACTTGCTGCAGCAGAAAATGGGGTCTGCAAAGTGTGCATTGATCAGGATGTGCTTTGAGAAGCACTGGGAAACAAAAAGGTCAGAATGTGGAAACAGAAAGGGAATAATTAAGAGAGCACTGTAGAACTGCAAGGTTAAAGAAAAACACCAAACCAATCATTTAAAGGGCAGGTAGCAAGACATGTTTATATTTTATAAAAACGATACTTAAACTCTCTTTCATTCTTTTGTACAGCAGAACCTCAACAATCCATGTAAAACTATATATCCCCACTGCTAACTACTGCACTTCTGTCATTTACTGCAATACAGACCATTTACTGTGTCAGATGTAAAATAATAATCACTTCACATCCTCTTACAGACACCATGCAGTTTTAAGCACATATTTTGATGCTATCGCACTTCACAGTTTCGCTACTAAGACTTTGGAGAACTCAAAAGAAAGACAATGAATATTATATGCTTAATTCTAGTGTCTGTACAACACCAGAAATTATGCTTTAGATTCTCTGAGGAGCACAAGTTGCAACTGAGCCAGAACACAGCACCAACATATGTATTTGTCTTACTGACCTTATGACTAGCTCCAGCAAAATAGGCAAAGCTGCTGATGGGAATTGTGTTGCTCCACATATATTGAAGTCATTCCCCTGTTTTGCCTTGCTGCTGCCTTATTTTCTACAGCTTGCAACATCTAGAGCAGGCCTCATGGCCTTACACGAGAAGGCCTTTCCCATAGATTTCAGTTCCTTTTTTCTTTTGCCCTTCCCTTAAAAATTGCTCAGCTATGACCCGTGCAAGAGAAAATATCATCAAAGTAGTGATGCAATCACATGTGTGGATGTCTAGAGTCTTCTGGGGTGTTCAGATACATGAGGTGATACATCTCAAAGAGGCTATGGGCATCCCATTCCTGATTCCCATTGCACGTCTGAGGTTGATGTTCCATGAGCTGGCTGAGGCAATCTAACACTCATACCACCCTTTCACTTCCTCTCAGCTGTGTTGTTTTTCTGCTGGTTTGGAGAGCCAAGTCAGCTCAGCAAGGTATCAGACCAGCAGCACACGCAGTGCAACAAAAGAGGCAGGACCAGGTATTCAAGGCCACAGGCAGCAGAAGGCAGCAAACTACTAGATCAATTCAGCTGTCCCGTGGTATGTCCTCTGAAGCACCCCATTTCTGTGCAAGCTCCAGAAAAGAGCTGAGCCTCTCACAGATGCTTCCCTCCAGATGTCTCGGCACCCAGCACCAAACAATGCATGCCATGTAATGCAGACGTTCCTGTGCGCTAGCATATCGCAGGCACTGCTCAACTACTTGCATCCTAGCTCTCCACAGTATCTGAAAAAAGTCATAGTGGACGTTTAGAGAAGATTAAACCTAATGCAGCCAGCAAGAGCTGCTTACTTGACAGTAAAAAGAGGTAAAGACTTTAATGAGTGTGCAAGGACTGCCCAGAGACAGAGATGGTAAAGGGGCTGAAATAAGGTACAGATCTCTGCAGCATCCCGTAGTACAGAGCAAAGGGATAATCTTTGAAGGATATGATAAAAAAGCAGTCACAGGAGTAGAGAAAACAAACAGAAGAGTAAAAATATGTTAGATACAGATAACATTAGGAAAACCTCAGTAATAATTTTCCAGTGCAGAGCTGACTGCCAAGAATGCTCCTGTCCCAAACTGGGATGAAAAGGAAAAAAAAATCTCAAAGGTTCATGCAAAAAGAAATTTAAAAAATCAGGTTAAACAATACTATGTCAATCATTTCAAATATCAAGGTTTAATTTTTATAATTTTCCATGGTTATAATGTACATGACATAAAAATGAAATATATTTCAACATAAAGCTGGATTCTTTGTTTAAAAATATCAAGCTATAACCTTAAAAATCTCACAACTGAATAAAACAGGGGGGTTTGGCATTGAGATGTTAATCATAAGTGATCCATTCCTATAAAGATGTTTGGCATTAAACTGCTATCTTCTGATAAGCAATATTGAAAAATTTGCAGCCAACTCTAAAGTTAAATTGCTCAGCATTAACTTTTCAAATAAGCTAGAAAATGGAAACACACTCTAAACTGATTGTAACTCCTATCTATTATAGAGGTTTATTATTTTCTAGTCAAAAAAAATAGCACAGCACAGTCAAGTTTACTGGGAATAGGTCAGACTGTATAAGCATACAAAAAGCACTAACCTGAAGACTGCAGATGGTGAGACCTGATACAGAACAGAGCTGTTTTTAGAACAGTAGAAAACAACATGGTAAGGCATCTTGGCATTTTTTGTTGTAACAATAACTTGCCCTTCATTTCTTTTCTTTCTTTTTTTCCCCTTCTTTTCTTGCCCTTTACTTGCCAGTTAGGTTGCCTTCACGGATGTCTGAGCTACCAGGCTTGTTGCTCTCAGCACTGTCAGAAGCAGCAGTTTGTCTGCATACTATCCATCCATTACAGGAGTCAGTATTAGTTAGTAAATTGGAATATCAAACCCACATATAATTAGGTTGTTGAAATAACAACCTGAAAGTATGGCCTAATTCACACAGGGTGCTAATAAATATCTGCCATGCTCACTGACCTCATTAGAATTGAAGCTCTGAACTACTTGGAGTCAGTGGCAAATTCAGAATGTTAAAAGCTTAGGAAGTTTCCATAACCTAAATTCTAAAGATGTAAGAAATAAACCATGCAATCTTCAAATACTTGGGGAAGAAAAATGGGGGAGGGGTGTCAACAAAATTATTAATCTTGTATTTAAAATAACTAACATTAATTATTCGTGATGTAAAAAAACCAACTCAAAATGTCTCTACTCTCAAGACCCCTTACTGACATACTATAATGGATCAAATAAAATGTTTTAAACTAAACCTCATTAATTTCATGGCTAGACTAAAACTGTTTTAAGCACTGTTATTTTATAACACCACTTTATCTGCTAGCAGTAATTAAGCCCAACCATATGTACCCGCTATGTAATCTGAAGTAGATTACTATGGGATGTGTAGAATCACATATTTATAACTCATAAAAGCAGTTTCGATACAAGAAATTGGAATTTGATTTTGAATAAACTTACAGCAGAAGATCACACATACCTGTTTAGCATATGTCAAAGAAAACAAATTCTGAAAAGAATTCAAAAAGAATGTCTAATGTGCTTATGCCAAATGGAATCCTGTATTTTATTGAGTATTTGTTTTCCTCTTTGGGGAGCTATCTCATATTTCAGTTACTCCTGAGAGCAAACATACTCACAAAAATTCATCTGTTCTAAAATTCCCTATTTGTATGAACAGTCAATATCATCACTACTGGTTACATTGGACTTTACTGTGCAAGTCCATCATACATCCAATAGCCGATGGAGTGGGAATTTCGGAAGTATTAACTAGTCCAGCTGACAAAAGAACAACAGTTGACAAACTGTCTCTCTAGCACACCAGGATCTATGTGTCTGGTCGTTCAGGCCTTCTCTCTAATTCTTCGTATTTTGAAGAATGGTTGACCAGTCAATTCCATTATATCCTTTTTTTCAGAGCAATCTAGTCCTTGAGGTCCATTCTGGCCTCTCCAAGGGGTTCAAATCTCTACTGCAAAAAGCCAGTCTCTCACGAACATTTTAAAGGAGTATGGCTTTTATTCCCCTTCAGAGGAACAGCATGAACGGACTGTATTCAGAAACAGCCTAGGCTAGCAGAGTCTCCAGAAGCCATGTCTGCAAGCAGGTATTAAATGTCATAGAGGGGAAAAAAAAAAAGGGAATTCAGAATGTCCTGTTTTCTATTATTGACATTAAAAGAACGAGGACAGTCAATGGAACATCCACCCTCATCATCCAACGGCAATAATAATGGGAATATTTTTGCCAGCACATGTTTGTGGATAATCCGTAGAGCATCATTTCTACTGAGGAACAAGGATGGAGGATACTGACTCAAAGCAAAGCCTTTGTGATCATTAACACATGATTGTTGTTGTAAAGCATCAGAGTTGTAAAGTATTAAATACAAATAACCTTGTGCTCTGCCAACAGGAGAGGAGAAGAAGCCAATCTCAAACCCATAGAGTCTCTGTCTGTAACTGTGTCTGACTGTGGAACAGTGAGGTGGTTACTGACAGCATCACAGCCTGCAAAAAGCATGAACCAGTCCTGTCCTGGCAAAGCAGACAATTTCAACGAACAGAAAATGCCATCAGCTTCCCCAGACTGCCTTTAGAACAGCCATTTAGGACTGTAAAGCTGAACACTCAGAACAGATTTGATAATCTTTAAACAAAAGCTTTTTCACACAAAAGCTAAAGGTATTTGTTATAAGATAGGGTGGTAAATGATCTCCCAGGAAATTTAATAATATTTATATATAACCCCATTTTCCCTACTAGTATTATAACCAGGATATAACCAAATCACAGAGCATTCTGGAGTTCTGAATATTAACTGCAATCAGGATTTGGTGTCACTGACAAACAAACCATATTGCCAGCTGACTTTTTTGCCTGACATTCCACCTAAGCTGCAGCATGTCTCAGCTAAGAAAACAGAGTACTATATGCCTTTCTTTTCCTCACATACCATACCACGTTCTTTTAGTTATGAAGGTACGAAATGCCTGAAAGCCAGCCCAAGGCTGTGAATAGGCAGATTTAGGTATTTGCTTTAGGCTTCCTCACAAATAGACAATGTTAGTAAAATGAAGGTTATATTAACATGTTTCATTACCCACACACCTTCAATTACAATTTGAACTCGCATTTACTGAACAGCAACTGTTGTTGCCCGTTCATCCATCGAAGAGAGGAAACTGCAAGTCCTTATAACAGAAGCTGTGCTTTGATTTCTGTGCAGCTATTTATTTGCATAGAGGATTTAATGAACCTGAGCAATACTGAAAGGATACTATCAACCAGGATCAAGTACATGACTACACATAATTTTACTAATGATATTTATTATCTGCTGGGTATAAAATCTTCTGAAGTGCATCAAAAGCTGCTCTAGGGGACCACACTAAACAACGGAAATAACTGCTTGCCAAGGGAGCCATTAACACTTTCACTGTTGAGTCCGTTGGAAATTTCCTTTCTACTTTCTGCTCACTGTTTAAAGGAAAAGGGAACATCAAACTCAGACAACTGGCAGGGCAAACAGAAAGATCCCCTGAACTGCTGCCATGCTAACAAAATTGAGTGAGATCTCTTCTGGATTCACCCCCATCTCCTTGTGCAGAAACTACCATTTGATACTGCCAGATGTCAAGGGTATGGGAAAGAAGCATGGGAATCAAATATAGGCAGAGAGAATCTAAGCAAAAATATTTTGGAACTGTGAAACGTAAAGCTCTCCCTAGAACATTAACTCATCCTCTGTGAATACACACTGAATGAAAATGTGCTTTCAGATGAACTACAATTTATATCTTAATGTATTACAACCAATGTGGGATATTTATTCCCAGAGCCTTGAATCAAACCTTGATCAAAACTTAACTAAGCCCTCACTTGCACTTCTACATGAAGTTTCAAGTTTTACATTAGAAAAACAAGGTTTTACAGGTATTTCCTACCTGTAGGAAATCATTGTAGTGGAAAATAATAAAATCTAATTTTCTGGACTGATTTCTCTCATGTTCTGCATTAACAAAGCACTCAGCAGAGAACACTAAAAGTCTGGCAGTTGAGACTAGGATAATAATGCTCAAACCAGTGCATGAACGTGGTCCCACTGCCATTCTTACATGGCTTAAAAGGCTGAAATGGATTATTCAAAAGAGACCAAATTATGTATTAAGCAATCAGAAATCTTTTTTTCACAGAAACTTACATAACATGTGTATTTGAACATACCCAACCTGTTTCTAACTGAAATCTGAACTCTTTCAATTAACCTTGCATTTAATTTTCCTTCTTACCTTAAATCTAGAAGCTGAGAAGGTATCACCTTTCTAACACCAGGAAACCTTCCACTGTTTTCAAAAACTCCTCCAACTGTAATGTCATTATTTTTAATCAGAAAAAAAAATGTCCTTTGAACATTATGGATCACTGCAAAACAGGAGGCAGAAGCTGAAAAGGCAAAACGTACCTCCTTCAAACGAAAGGTACAAATTTCATTAGGGAAA
>NW_009939517.1:0-398 GCF_000696875.1 Nestor notabilis | reverse complement strand
TGTCTTGCTGCCTGAACAAGAACTGTCCTTATGGGGTACAGGATGTGATTACAGCAAACCTTTACAAAGGAAACTATATTGCTTCAGCAAAAACCTATTTGAGAATGGAAGCCCAGGAGTCACCAATTCTGAAGGAGTGCAGGCTCTCTAACAACAAAAACTGTTCATGCTAAATTATTTCTGGTATCAGGTACCAAACGTATGCATACACTTGTGCCCATATTACACACACAGAGCAGTATTTCACAAGTTCAAAAATACCACAGGAGGTTTATGGGTGAGGTATTTATTATCTGACTGCATGAATTTGTACGACATTATACACTTAAGAACAGAAAATCATCAGGTTTACTATGACACTTTTGAGTGAAAGAAGGCTATTTTTTCCCACACATTAG
>NW_009939516.1:50293-57747 GCF_000696875.1 Nestor notabilis | reverse complement strand
TTTTATATTTTAATTTATCTTTTTTTTTTCTGTTGGTTTTGTCGCTGTGTACCCGTAGCGCCCGTGCTGTGGGAAAAAAGGGGAATAAACCCGGTTTTAAGCCCAGACGGTCTCCCAGAGCATCCCCGGTGGAGAGCGGAGCAGGGGTTCGGTGTGGAGGCTGCCAGGCGCGTGAGATGGCCAGCGGGCCAGGCCGCGGGAGCGGAGCTCGGCAAAGCGAGGCAGGAGCTGGGGGGCTTTGGCAAAAAGGGTAGTGGTGATGGCCTTTCGGGTTTGTAGAAGGCACCAGCATTCCTGGAGAGGGGACTTCCCCTTCTTCCACAGGGTGCCTGTGGGCATCTGTCACTCCAGCACAGGGGTGACGAAGGCAAAGAGCAGGCAGTTTTTGAATTATGTGTCACTGCAGGTTCTGAATTTTCAGGAAGTGGTTGTCAGTTGTGCTTAAAAAGAAATAGTATTTCTGTGGGCTGCTTTTCTTTTAGCATTAGGAGACGGCTGCTGTATGGTTGGTGATTTAGCACTGCCATAAGGAAATGGGTGTAGAGCATAGGATAAATAAAAACATGGCAGTTAGGTCCTGGCTGAGCATATTGCAGTGCTGTAGGGAGCGGAGAGCCTGGGGCTAGGGATGCAGGGACACAAACTGGGAAAATAATTGCGAATATCACCCAGCCCTGTCTCAGAGCCAGGTTGACGTCAGGAAGCAGAGGCTTCCCCTCTGCCACCTCCAGCGGTGCTGCGTGACCCACCTAGACGCACGGCTGAGCACCTGCTGAAAGCATCCCTAAAATATTTTGAGGAAGCCTCAGTGTCAGCATTAGCAGGGCCGATTTGTAGTGGTCTCAGGGCTTGGCCTGGCAGGAGGAGAGCATCTCCTTCCTTTGGGCTTCTGGCTGTGTCTGGGGAGACTCCATCTCCTGTATGTGGGTGACTCCTCCTGCCTCACTCCAGCCATGCTCATCTATGCCAACTCCTCTCTTGGATAAAACCCAAAGCAGCACCCCATATTTTCCACATCTCTTTCTGTGGATTGGATCTTTTGCTTTTCTGCCCTGCGGTTGTTGCAAGGAGCTGAAGGCTTTGCACGGCTTGTAGCTTTCTGCACTTTCTGACCCTGTGTTCTCCTTTTTCCCTTATTTTCCTTTTCCTGGAGGATTTGTAAATGCTGCTGATCGTGCCAGGCGTGCATGCCTGGGTAAGGCCTTCTCTGTCTTGCGGTACCTGTTATATTTAGAAACCGAAGATAAGCAACAAGGGTGTGCGCTGGCTGAGGACCTGCAGAAAGGCTGTGTGGGGAAGCTGTGGTGGGAGCATGCAGGCACAGGGGAAAGTGGTGTTCCCGGGGGTTATTTATTGCAGGCTGGTTTGGCAGCATGGGGCTGCTATTGTCTGATGGCATGGGAATTGTTTGGCCAGGGAACTGTAAAGCGTTCTTACGAATCAATCTGTTTTTGTCTGAAAAATAAAATAAAAATCCAATTTAAAAAAAAAAATAAAGGAAGGCTTCTGGTTTGGGAGGATGTAAGACATCTCTTCCTGTTTATATCCTTTTGGAACGGATATTGAGCCTCCTCACTTTTGGCTGTCCTGTAGGGAGGGTTTCTGCAGCAGTCAGAGGTTCTGCCCCACACAGTTCTGCTGCCCTGGAGCCACTGGGCTCTGCTCCCTGGTTCCCTGCGGGCAAAAAGGGTTTTTACTCTGTCTCGGCATGCTGTTTGTGAGGTTTGTGCTCCATCACGGCGTGCTGCTTATGGGAATACGTACCTACATGGCTCCGTTTCAGGTCCCTCCCTCTCCTCTCTGCTTCCGGAAGAGCAGCACTTTCTGCTGGTATGTGCTTGTGGCTGGGGGCTGCCGACCAAGGTGGTGCCCTCCTCACCACTGCCCCATGGGGCTCCAGGCCACAGCAGCTACTCCTCTGCCTCGCTGGTCCATGGCAGCCATCCGCCCAGCACTTGGAGGCACAGGTGGCAGGTCACCTTGAGGATGCTGCTGTGGGTCACAGGAGGGGTGTAAACCAATTAAAAGTACTAATGAGGTGAATTCGGGAATGTATTTGTTACCGGGTCTCCACCAAGTCTGAGCATCCTTCTTCCTTTGTGATCCTGTTTCCTTCTTTTTTTTTTTTTTTTTTTTTTTGGTTCCCGTTCCTGCATGGCGCTATGCTCAGTGCTGCCTTTCTATGGTAGGAACCTTGCTGAGGGGCACAGATGGTTCTGGTGATTTCAGGCCCTCAGGATACCCTGTGTCTAAGAACTTGTGCTTCCATACTGGTTTTGCTGGGTTTATACACCCCCTTAAGTTTGAGAGTAATTTTTTTCAAAGTTGCAGTTTCTGGAACATGAAGATGCTCAGAGGGCTGGAGCACCTGTCCTGTGAATACAGGCTGAGAGCTGGGCTTGTTCAGCTGGGCAAAGAGAACTCTCTGGGGAGGACCTTAAAGCAACTTCCAGTACCTAAAGGGACCTACAAGAAATCTGGAGAGGGACTTTTTAACGAGGGCATATAGTGGCAGGACAAGGGGGAATGGCTTTAAACTGAAAGAAGGTAGATTAGATTAGATTAGATAGTAGGAAGAAGTTCTTTACTGTGAAGGGTGGTGTGTCACTGGAACAGGTTGTCCGGAAAACTTGTGGAAGTGTTCAATGCTAGGTTGGGTGGGGCTTTGAGCTACTTTGTCTAGGGGAGGGTGTCCCTGCCTGTGTCAGGGGGTTGGAACTAGATGAACTTTAAGGTCCCTTCTAACCCAAACCATTCTATGGTTCTATGATTTTTCAAGATGAGTTGTGGCCAGCATGATGAATAGGCAAAGTGGTAATTTAGTGCTGAAGGTGCGGGTTGTTCATTGCATGCTGGCAGCCCTGTGGCCCTGCAGCCCCTGCAAGGGGACATTTTCCAGTGAAATCATGGGTATGGGCAGATGCACGTAACCCTAGAGTGCAGAAGCAAGCCAACAAATGATGCTCTGTACCATATAAATACATGTGTAGTGTTACCTCAAGCAGGATAAATTATCCAGATGTTTCTGAAAACATCTTTTCCCTGAATGTTTGTGATCCTTCAGTGGCATCACCAGGAGCTCAGCATCCTTGCTGAGACAGTGGACTTTGAACAACCCAAACTGAGGCCCTCTTTCTCTAGAAGGCTGACTCCCATCCACAAAGCATTCCTGGCATCTGTGCCACTGGCCTGTGTGCAGGAGAGCTTTTGTAAAACTGCTTTAGAGTACCTTTTCTTTCCAACAGGTTTATACCTGCAGTAGCTGGCCCCAGCTAAGAGCCTCTAGGTGTTGCCTGGTTTCTGTTTTCAGGGGAACAATACCTTTTTGTTGTATTACCTGATGAGAGAAGAAAACAGTCTTGCAATTCAAGAATGACATTTAAATATCATTTAACCTTGAACAGAAGGTAATGGAATGGGGTGTAAAGTGTAACAACTGGCATCAGAAAAAGCCCCGTAATGGTAACCTGCCAGTATAAAGGCTTTTTAGGAACCAACCTGATAAATTGTAAGTAAGCACTGTTTCAGGATGTCTAAACTACTTGTTTTAACATGCCTTGGCTCTTGATGTATCTTCCTGATGCTGAAAGTAGTATGGAGTATGATTAGCTCTGCAGAAAAATGTTAACATGGTGAAGGGTTTTCATGCAAACGCTGTCAGTAAACTAGGTGCTAATGATTTCTGAAATTGTTGTGGGAGTGCTCTCTTTCTTGGATACCATTGACTGTTGTCAGTGTCCAGGGAATGAAGAATGCATTTAAGGAATGGCCCTTAGTGCTGCCTGTTTCATTATGCACTTATAATTATTCACTACTTTCCGTGGGGACTGCTGCGATGGCTGGATTTTCAGAAACTTATTTTCCCCAAGTGCAAAAGTATCTTTCCTGTGAGACCAAGAGAAATGACATGCATATGGTTCGGATTATGAAATCCTATTTAAAAAAAAAAAAAAAGATCAAAGATTCTGGCTGGCTGTTTTTTTAAGGAGAAAAAAAAAAAAAGGTTGATTTTTGGAAGGCTCCCGTAGTGGCACTCTGGGAAGATGCCGTTCCTGGGGGGTGGTTCTGAAATGGCAGCTAAATAGAGAAGTGTTTTCTGCTCCTTGCCCACACAACTGCCTGCCTGAAATTGCTCCTGCTCTCCGCCATTCCCCGGGAAGGGCTGGCACTAATCTCCCACGGGGCTGCAGCCATGGGAGGCTGCGTGTCTGGCTGAGTGCTGCCGGCAGCTCCCATCTCTGTCCCTGCTGGCTCCTCCACGGCTTCCCTTAGGTTAAGGCTGAGATTTGCTTTCTGATCGGCTTTTATTGTGGGCAGAGCAGGGAGTTATTAAATCTCCATCCCATAATCCAGCCTCCAGTTCCCCCCTCCCAATTATTTATGGCCGTTTGCTGAGGGTTTTCCTTCAGAGGCCTGCCTGTGCTGCCAGTGCAGGAGGGTGGTGCTTTTTCGCTAGCAGCTGCACTGCCAGAATGACTGACACTTTTCCTGACCGGGAGACAAAAAAAAGATTTTTTTTTTTTTTTTTTCTTTTCTGGTTTTGGAAACTGTGACAGGAGAGATTTTGTTTCAAACTGAGGTTTAGTCCCCATCTGCCCCACCTCCCCGCCCCGAGAGTCTCCGCGGTGAAGATGGCCTCGATGCGATGCAACGCAGCGCGATGCACTGTGATGCAATGTGAGGCGATGTGAGGTGATGCTCCCTGCACGCAGGGGCGTCCGGCCCAATTATGTAAGAGCGCTGACCGTGTTCATTGGTTTCTCACCCAAAATAGACAAAAAAGCCCTCCCTCCTGTTTTCCCTCAGCAGTGGAGGGGCAGAGTTGTGGAGAATGGGCTTGTCTGGTCTTAACTGTGCAACTGCCAAAACCTGTGTTTGCTACAGGGCTTTTGGTGGGGGGAAGTCTTTCAGCCCTGTTTTTGGGAGGAGGATGCAGCAGCGGGGCTGTGTAAAGGGGTATTTTAGTTTACACTGTGAAGTCTGACTGTGTGAATGATGTGTCACTGAGCTTTCACTGGGAGATTTGGGGAATCAGGCCTCTGAGCGGCTGAAAGCTCAGCCTTAATAAGAGGGTTTCCCCCTTCTCCCCCCCTTAGGAAGGGAATAACTTAATGCTCTGACATCATGGCTTGATACACTCTGTTAATAAAAGCAACCTAGCTATGGCAGGGTTTGCTGTGAAGGAGAGACCTTCCTGCTCAGCCTGAGACTGGCCTCTGCATCTATCCCCACAGCATTTGGGGTTGCAGAGAGAGTGTGTCCCATCAGGTTTTTGTTCTTGGAGTGAAATGATACCAGTGGCTGGCTGTGGTTGTCACTGTGAGAGGGGGCTGTCAGCCCTTTGGGGTGGCACGGGACACAGCTGGGATGTGGGGATGCTGCCCTGGGGTCTTGTGTTTGTCCTCTGTTGCAGAGAACGTGGGCTCAGCTCTTCTGCCATTTAGCTGTATGCCTACACTGTCACTTCACCAGTTCATGGAGCAAATGCATGGTATTGTTTCATACTGTTGCACTCTAACTTCCCCATAGTGTCTATTTGATGGCTGTTGTGCCCTTGCTCTGCAAGCAGTGGCACTGAACACATCGGAGCTTGTGCAGCCTCTGACTCTGGCCCATGGTTCAGGCTTGCTGTGGTTCGGGATCAGGCTGGGTGGCTGTGCCCAGCAGCAGCATCATACCTTCCTCCCTTGTCTGTGTAAATGCTTGGTCATAGTGGGAGAGCAATCTGGCTCACGGGGATACACTATCTTTGGTGCAGACGTCGACTACATGCGGCAGAAGTACTTTCTGCAGGAGCAATTAAATTTACGCTGGTTTTATGGTCAGTTTAGGGTTTAATTACATTTTGATTGTCTGCATTTCCTTTGAAAATGGCACGATTCATTGTTTTCTGTCTCAAAGTCCTCGCTATATGGAGCACTTGCATGTATACATTTCACATCGTCTGTTCTATTGTGGCATCGGCCCTGTAAGACACAATGCCAGTTGAGAGATTAAATGAGTTGCTCTCAATGCTTCCAGAGCAGCAAAGGAGACACAGGTGGCCTTGGCACAGAGATGGCCTGGGGTTTAAAATGAGGTAGCTTTTCCAGTTTTCCTGAGGACAGAAAACATGGGCAGGGCTTTATTTTCTTGGTCCTGCTAAGCTGTAAGCTAAAGTGATCCCAAAGGTGTGAGTTGGGTCTGAGCTGTTTGCAGAACCATATTTCCAAGGCAGATAATGAAACAAGGCAAGAACAGACTGGCAGCTGAAGTGAAAGGGGTGGGATATGTGCATTTAGCAAGAACCCCCCAAGGCCAAGTTGTATTTTTGAAGCATCAAAGCATCTCTCAATCTTCCTGATGCTGAAGATGGGTGTAATGCTATAGAAGGCAGTATTATTGGAAAACTGGAGAAGCCTCCTTTTTCCAGTGAGGTAAAGAAAGTTTCTGATTTGGGAGGTCACAAGGGAGAAGTCAACAACTTTTAATTTGATGTTTTGTCTTGAGGAGGAGGCCGCTACCTGCTCACAGCCAAGTTCTGCCTCTTTTGACCCTGTGATAGCTTTGGATATCAGTGGATATCCCTATCAGTGGGATGGGGAAAGTGGTCTGTTACACAGACATAATTTTCCAGCCTAGGATGTAGCCCTGAAACTGCTGTGGCAAATCCTTCACAATGAAAGGCTTTAAATGCAAGGCACCTCTGTGAACTACAGTGACACCCACATCACTCCAGCTGGGACAAGGTGCCAAAAGAGGGATTTTTAGCTTCAGCTGTTCAGCTCATGGACAGTCAGGAGAGCTGAGAAATGATGTGAGGGCTGGAGATTGTGGTGTGCGGCTGTGGGTGGACGGGTTTGTGTGGAAAAGAGGGGGCAGAGTGATGTGGACTAGGTCTCACATTGGGAAAGCAGTAGGATGGGGTGGGCTTCAGCTCACATGGCTCCTAGCACTTGCACTTTTTCCCGATTTTGAGTCAAAAAGACAAGGTATGAAGTGTGTGGCTGTGTTGTCAGCTTGGCCAGAGCTCCATGGCCAAGCTGGGGCTTGTCCTGGTTTAAGCCCAGCTGGTACCTCGGAACCATGCAGCTGCTCACTCATTTCCCCTCTTCTTCCTCCCCTTGTTCCTGGAGGGATGGGGATGAGAACTGAAAGAATATAACTCCCACGGGTTGAGATAACAGCACTCCAGTAACTAAGGTATAATACAAAACCACTACTGCTACCACCAATAATAATAATGATAAAGGAAATAACAAGGGGAGAGGACACAACCACTCACCACCCACCAACCGATACCCAGCCCAACCCGAGCAGCGATCTGGGCCTTCCGGGTAACTCTCCCCAGTTTCTATACTGGGCATGACGTGCTGTGGTATGGAATAGCCCTTTGGCCAGTTTGGGTCAGGTGTCCTGTCTCTGCTTCCTCCCTGGCAGAGCATGAGACTGAGAAAGTCCTTGGTCAGAGTAAA
>NW_009939516.1:43189-50169 GCF_000696875.1 Nestor notabilis | reverse complement strand
TGCTGAACCCAGGACAGGGCTGTATGCTGTTCTTGCAATTAAAGAGATATAGCCCCACATGGGCACTTCAGGACAGTCTTTCACTCTGTGGTGGTGTTTGTTTGTTTTCTCCAGATTGATAAATACCTTTATGCCATGCGACTCTCTGATGAAACGCTGTTAGATGTTATGGCTCGCTTCAGGAGAGAGATGAAGAATGGCCTCTCCAGAGATTTTAACCCAACGGCTGCAGTGAAAATGCTTCCTACATTTGTGAGGTCCATTCCTGATGGTTCAGGTAAGGAGCCGAGTATTTGTTTTCGGTATTAAAGATGGCGTGCTTCATGGGAAACCTGTTAGAAATACACCAATGCACTACTAAGAACAAGAGCAATTTACTTTCTGCCAAGCCCTGGCACCTTTTCAAAGGCAGCGTCCCTTCTGTGTGCAGGTCAGTTCCCAGAGATGCTGGAGGATTTTGTGAATTCAGTGTCAAACCCATTTTGATGCCAATGGAAAAGCCCTTCCTATTAATCAGTCTACTAACAGTCAGTATATTTATGCTGAGATTTGTCTGCCAACTATCAATATTTCACATAGGAAGATATTTGATATATGCAGTTCATACTCATGTGATCTAGTGTCTTGACAAATACAGTGGGTTTTAGTCATTTGCTTTTTGACTCAACATTTCTTCTCCTTATTTTTTCCCCAATGGAAAAAATACCTTTGTATGCTGAATTTGAGTTTCCTAGCATTTGTGTCGCTTTTTGTGGCTACCTTTTGCAGACGGTCTTAAATTTGCAGAACTCAAGGAGATGCAGTGTGTGGGTCAGAAGCTGCTGCTTTGGTGTACTGAGCTTTTTCCATTAAGATGTAGGACTTAACTTTTTCATGCTCACTGTACCTGATAAAAGTGGCACAAAGAGTTATCAGAAATCAAAAAGATGTTGTCTTGGTATTTGAGACCAAGATTATCCCTATTACTTATTTTAGTGCTTATAAAAAAACCCCAAACAAAAAAAGCAAACAACCCCCAACAACTATATATAGGGTATATAAATATATTTATTAACAGTATATAATAGTGGTAACACTAGATTGCCTTCTCGTGTAGTATGGGTTGGTAACTAGTTTGGTGCCTAGCACAAATTAAGTCCCTGTGTGCAGAAATTGCACAGTTGCAAGAACTGCATAATATGGTTACCTCTTTTGAGGCTTTTTTTGAGGTAAAATCAAGAATTTATTGGGTTAAAGAAAATGAAGCCTGGTGCTTTGTGTTACTTGGTGCTGTCTGGCAGGGGGACGTCTTCAGTAGTTCTGCCTTGCTGTTGCTTTCTGCCACCTTAAGCTTTTTAGTTGAAATGTAATACTCTCTTAAGAAAACCTCAAAGGAAGAACAGACTTGAATCCTGTGTTTCCCTTAATTTAACACTGCTGGTTGTTATGCTGAAATGTTGTGTTGACATTTGGAACCTATTGAGAAAGCCAGAAGCTGCCACACACAGCTGGGACATGGGCAGGGGTTGCTCTAAGGGTTTGCAGGTGAGATGACTTGAGGGCTTTAGCGTGAAATCCCAGTGTTTTTACCAACTCTTAAATCGCCATGTTTTCCTTCATATGCATTTTGAGTTGAGCTGAGTATAGACCTGTCCCCAGTACCCTGCTCTGTCAGGCACTGCAGTTCAGCAAATCTGGGCTGCTTGCAGTGAGCCAAGTACTTTTGGGAATTGTTCCATGGCACAAACCGGAGAGACTTCGAGATGCAGTATGGCACAGGGAAAAGGGGATTGGTGCGAGAGATTGCTGAATGCTGCTGGGACTGAGCATGAGCCAGAGCAGTGAGTAGCCCTGGTTAAGTGTGTGTCTGTACGTCAAGGCATTAATTTCAGATCATGTATTATATGGCCACTTAAAAAAGCAACCTCGTGTACTGTGTACAGGGTGCTTAGTTCTTGATCCTGTGCCCATTTGGCTCTTGATGGCCCCTCCAGGACTGCGGGCAGTGAATTTTGCAGCATGGATTAGAGCAAGTCAGTGCTTTGCCCCAGACAATTTCTGTATAACACAATAGTAATCTGTATATGCAGGTTGCAAGTGTCTGTTTGGATAGCTGTTACAAATGCAGGCAAAACCATTCCATTATTTCCCAGAAAGGGCATGTTCTGACCCCAGGTATGAGCAATATTTGCTGTGGGTAGGTGTCATGGTATTTCTTTTCCCTGACTCACCTCCACGTGCCTGACGTGTCTGGCTCAGCTATCACATAGATGAGGCCAGGGCAGATGCAGAGTCCTGTTCCCCATTCCTCCTAAAGACTCTGAGGGGCCCTCATGGATATGTCCATGTTGCTGCACCCAAAATGTGGGTTCGGCTCCTGGCTGATGGCAGTTTCTGCCTTCGGCTGTTCCTCTGTAAAAGTCAGAGACTGAACGCCTGCCCTCTTCTCTGGCCTGTCTCTAATTACTGCCTTGTAAGCTTTTTCCTCTGAGTCTGATTATTATTATGAGAGCTGACTATTCAGAAAAATACTGTTGTTTATTTTCAGATCAGTGCTTTTGTACTTTATTAACAAGGAGCTTTTGAGTGATAATTTTGGAGACTCTGGAGATATTGGTGTTATCTGGGCTTTTTTGCTTCATTTAGAGTTGCTTAATTTACAAAAGCCACAAAGTTTTTGTCCAGAGTGCTCAGAACGGTACTTCAAACTAATTAAAAATGTTTTCGAAGGATGTTCCTAAATAGATTTACAGCAGGTTTGATTGCACCTTGGTGTTATAAAGCATAGATTAAATGCTGCGACTTGCATTTTATTCCTGAAGTACGCTGAAAGAAAACTGCTACTTTGCATATGCAAGCTTTACACTCTAGTTCAGGGTTCTTTTTTCTTTTTAACTGAAAAGGATAACAATTCTTAATAAATTTTACCTTATGACGAGCTTGATCGTGATGGAAATGAAACACGCTAATTTGTTAATTTACTGCCAGGGTAGATATTTCTGAAGTGCAGTGTTTGCTTGAGGTACGTACCAAGGTGTAAGGGCCATCTGGTCCAGTGTTGATTTTCTGTTATTTATTGGAGGTAATGGCTTGCATTCAACAAATGATACTCATATGATAAAGCTTATTTGGATATTTGGCTTAATGAGACACTTGTAAATGTTTGACTTCCAGTCTTGTTGCGGTGAAAGGGGTTATGAGTTACTGAATTTATTATGCTGAACCCAATAAAGGGAACTGTGCCTACAGTTTGGATATGTTAATGTTTTAAATGACATTTTTACTGGAGCAAAGTGATGTTAAAGCCAAGCTGTTCAGAAACAGGTAGGGAAGTGCTGCAAGATCTGTATTTCTGCCAGCTGAGTTTGCCCATGTCTTACGCAGCAAGAAGGAAAAGTTGCATTGCAGTGCAGTAAAATTAGGAGGATTATTAGGAGCTGTGGGCTTCCACTGTCATTTTGCTATGTTTTTCTTTATGGAGCTTATTGTCTATGTGGTTTCTCGCATGGCAGTGTTTTGTTTCTGTATTACACTGCAACCCTGGAAAACCGTATGGGCTTTTGCCGTGTCTTTGCCTCGCAGGCTGTTCCTGATAGAGGTCCTGCCCTGAGGGGTGCCTCATCCAGCTCATCAACTGCTGAGCAGGATGGGCCTCCTGGGGGTGCATGGTGTGATGAGGAGGAAGGAGCAGCTCACTAAATCAGACTTTAGAAGTGTTGATCTGAGATTTGGCAGAGTAATCTCAGAGGGAAGTCTGGGTCTGGAAATCCTTGTGGGTAAATTGCATATGTGATATTTTAGCGACAGCATCAGGTTAAGAACGGCCAAGAGCTGAGGTGCAGTTTGAGGTAACACATCACAAGGTACTGGTCTTCCCAACTGCTAGAAGTCTTTTCACATTGAGTGTAAGTAGAAGTGGAAAAACAGTGATGTTGGGAATGACCTTCCCAAAGTCCTAGTTCAAAGTTGTAAGGCAGAATGAAAAAAAGCCAAACTGCTCTGCAGGATGGGACTGGCAATACACATCAGGGTGCAGGATGGGGGAGGAGGCAGCTCATCCTGCCATGGCATGGGACACTCCTGACACTGCAGAAAAGTACAAATTGATGAGGAAACGAAGATAAGAAAGTACCATGTTCCTCTGCTTCACTGCCCTCCGAGCAGCCTCAGGGAGCCAGGGGATGCCATGCGCAGACATGAATGGTTGTGAAGAGCCTCGGTGATTAGCTGCAGCCTGGACACACACTCCTGTGTGACAAGTTGCGCACACTGCTTCTCTAAATATTATTTTTTCAGACTTTAATGATCGCTGTATTTGCTCCCTCTTTGATAAGGTGAGATAGCACAAGCAGTTCAGTCAAATATATTTGCCTTGCTCTCCAATGGGTGCTCAAAGTGTCATTCCTCACATAGCCTGGCCACGTGTCTGTGTTGCCAGAAGTTTGTGGAGGTAGCAGGGTAGTGGATTTGGCTTCAGACCTTTGAAATCCAAACCCCTTTCCACCACCGATGGAGATGGAGCTATCCTAACTCTGGTATCTGGGGAGGTATTTAGGAGCTCTGTGCAAGGGATCACAACTCCTGTAGCAGTACAGGACCACCCTGTGCTTTTTCAAACTGTTTCTCTGACTTCTGTTATCTTGACTGCAGTTTGCAGTGAATCTCAGCTTCCGGGTGTGAATTAAGTGGTTCCTGCTTTAACTACATCTGTGTGTAATTTGTTGATTTTAGAACAGTGCACAATCCAGCCACCATTCACTGTTACTTGCCAAAATGACACAGGTTTGTTTACAGCAAAAGACTGCTCATTAGTGGTCTGGCATCCCTTCATTTTACTGTCTCTGTTTTCAACATCTTGGCTTTCTTTGCTCTGCCAGCTTCATCGTGAGATCTGGATACAGACAGTCCACTGTTAGTCCATTCTAGAGAGGGACTTTTTACAAGGGCATGTAGTGATAGGACAAGGGGGGATGGTTTTAAATGGAAGAGGGTAGATTTAGATTAGACATTAGGAAGAAATTCTTTACTATGAGGGTGGTGAGACACTGGAACAAGTTGTTTAGAGAAGTTGTGGATGCCCCACCCCTGGGAAGTGTTTGAGGCCAGGTTGGATGGGGCTTTGAGCAGCTTGGTCTAGTAGAAGGTGTCCCTGCCCATGGTGGGGGGGTTGGAGGTAGGTGATCTTTAAGGTCCCTTCCAACACAAACTAGTCTATGATTCTGTGAAACCCTCATTACAGTTGCCTGTACCAACTTCATGTTAAATTGTAGGGAATTGAGTTGATGCTTCACATGGACACCCTGGAGCTAGAACTTCCTTGTTGTAGGCGCTGGACATTTGTCTATGTGTTATATTTAACCAAGCTTGATGCTTCCCAGATTTGTGTTGCATGCAGTTTTTAATCACTTGTGTCTTGTTTTCCACATAGAGAAAGGAGATTTCATTGCACTGGATCTTGGTGGTTCTTATTTCCGAATTCTGCGGGTGAAGGTGTCGCATGAAAAAAAGCAGACGGTACAGATGGAAAGTGAAATTTATAATACACCTGAAGATATCATGCACGGCAGTGGAACACGGGTGAGCACCTCTTCCGTAGGATGTCTCTCTAAAGATCAGTTGCTTTCACACTGCCATTTTGGAAAAACACCACCAGAATGACCATAGCATCTTAACAGTTGTACCTGCAGCATGCACAGACTTGACTACAGCTCTTTGTCGATACTGAAAATAAATAAGCAGTAGTTAGTGTAATAGAGCATGCATGGGTGCTGCAAACCTGCTGTCACTTTTGGCTGATTTAGAAAAAAAATGGTCTAGAAATAAAAATTGTGACTTGACTATGAACGTCAATATCTACAGGTAGGAAAGGAGAGCAAGAAAGCAGCTTAGTTTTTGTAAGTAACAAGCATGACCAACTCTGCAATTGTAACGTTAGATGAGGGATAGAAATACCCACGACAGCCACATATCTCTCCTGGCAGTCTGAGCAACTCAGCATTCATGAAAAGTACAAATACATTAGAAAAGTTACATGAAGCTGATAGAATGTTTTGGCACAATTTCAACTTAATTTTTGCTGAATAAATGATAAGGCTTTTTTTAGTCTCCCATGTTCTAAAGTAGAAAATGTTTGGTTCCATTTACTTGGATTTCAAATTAGGTTCTTTAGAAGAATTTCTTTTCTCTTTATGATCAATGAATGGATTACAATGAATATTTTACTGACAGATTTGTCTCTGTGTTTTGTAAACCAAAACAAGTTGTTTTCAGTGATGGAAACAGTAAGGTTTTTTACACTTTTTACTAGAATGAGGTGCTATTTTGGAGTATGAGACCTGCAGAAAAATTATAGCTTGTTTCTGAAGGATAAACAAAAGAGGGAAAAAAAAGAAAAAAATGTAAAAAAAGCATTTCTACCCTTAATATATTTTCTGTAGTCACCTTAATATGTTTAATATATATAATAACTGCTGCTGCATTCTTATGCAACAGTGAGTGTAAGACATCAATCACGGCTTTTAAGTAGCACTGGTATAGGGATTGTTGACATATCTGACCCACAGCAATAAATACCTTTCTTGTAAAGACTTTTCCTAACATTATTACTTAGCTTTCTGGACAAAAGGTTGTGCAGAGGCTTTTCCACAAAATGGTTTTGGAGTGGAGCTGAACTGCCTGTTGCTGGTGGAGGCAGGGAAGTTGGGTGGGCTGCCCAGAGGCAGGTTTGGAGTGGGGGTTGCTTTCCATCAAGGGATTCTGGGAGCTGGAGAGGCAAGCAGCAGGGCTGCCTACATACCCAGGGGCAAGTGTCTGTCCAGGGAGGAAAGGCAGGTTGACTTAAGGTGAGACTTGATGGAGACATGGCAGGGGTGGTAAGGAGAAGCCAGGAAAGGAAACATCAGGTCTTCCTTCTTTCCGTGGCTTTGTCATGTTTACATTTTTATTTTTAAATATCCTAAGATCATTTGGCTGTCGGGAGGGTGGGGGTGGGGATTGGGGTG
>NW_009939516.1:31375-43158 GCF_000696875.1 Nestor notabilis | reverse complement strand
TGTGTGTGTGGCGGGGGGTGGGGTGGTGTAATCAGCAATGTGTAGCTCAGACTGATAGGCTTTGTTAAGGCTTTTAAACTGAAAGAGAGGCGAGCAAAGCTTCCACTGACCCTGGGGGGACAGTGGCTCACAGTATTTAAGTAGCAGGAAAAGAAGAGGAGAAGTTGGAGGCACCATCAGAATTTCATCTGGTTCAAAGTTGTCCCATGACATATCCAACCGTGACTAAAACACTTGCTGTGAGACTTTACAGGGAAGCATGATGGGTGCCCAGGTGGTACATAAGCAGATGATGATTTGATGCTTATGACTGAAGTGTACAGTTGAGGTTCTCTGGAATCTCTGAGCCAGATTAGTGGAACACTTGGACTGAACTGCCCGCACTGGGTAGGTTACTAATATGTTTTTCAGCAAGCTGTGTCATTAACTTCAGTGAGTAACTGAGTACACTTAAAGCCAAAGATATAATCAGCTTACTGAAGGGATTGCAATTTATGGCTTCATGCCTTGCTAGCATGGTTTGTTTTGATATTTTCTACTCCATTGCATTCAAACTTCTATTTTTGCCCATCTGTCAGGACTGGGCTGACACCTTTGCCAGTTGGAGACAGTTGCCTGTCAAAATCAAGGGCGAAACTCTCACTGACTTCAGCAGTGTAATAGCAGGTCTAAAATTTGTAAGAAGCCTGTGTTCTGTGTCAACTCAGCAAATGGGAGCATGCCTGAGGCTTGATTTTGCTGTTGCTTTTTGTGTTCTGCCACCACTGGAGGTAGATTATGGATTCGTGGCTGTTCTCCCGATCCAAAGCTGTGGTTGCCTTTTACGTTAAATCTTCCCCTTTCAGGGGCTTGAGCTCAGATCTTCAGTTGCTTGCCAAAGTCTGCTGGCTGCCAGCCAAATGCATCCTTGCAGAGACTTCTTGGAGCCCAACCTGAGCAGGCAGCTTCGTGACCAGAGCAAGTATGAAGCTTGATATCGTATTGCTCAGCCATCTCATGACTGTATCACTCCAGGTCTACAAAGGTGTAAAATATGATGGATCCTTTCCTTTTGGCTCTGGTGTTTGCTCTGTCTCTGACATTTGATAAAATACTGGCCTCGCACTGATCCCTTCCACACACCTAGGGGTGGATGGAAATTTGGATTTTTCTTCCATCTGCCTGCCCTACTTTAATGAAATCCACAGGAACTTTATTGCCTCTAGTGTCCTGTTGGAGTTGTTTGGCATTTGTAAGGTTTGGATGTTAATATGGCATGGGCACACACAATGCTTCCTTGAGTCTCCTTAGGAAAAATCTTACAAACATCAGTGGTAGCAAAATTAATAAATGTCCCTCCTATTTTTTTTTTCCCCCCTCTTCTCCTTTCGAGCAGTGCCTTCCCTCTGTGCTTTATTAAAAACAGTAGCCCAGCCAGACCATGCATTACTGACTATACACTGCTACTGTAGTGTCAAGAATGCGGCTAATCATTAACTGCATTTGCCTGTGCAGGCTGTGGCATGCTCCTGTGCCCCACTGCCAGCCCAGAGCCCTGGTGACTGATGGTGCATTGCTTGCAGCAAGTGTGCACGCTAACTCACAGAGGCGAGCTTCAGCAGGTTGTGCTGGGACTGCATGGGCAAACACCAGGAGGTGCATGGACTTTCCAGAGTGCTTTGGGAATACTCAGGGATCTTCTGCAGATGGACTTAAAAAGCAGGTCCCATCTCTTCTCTATGCAGTCATGATTCATTGCATAAGAGTGATTTTTGTAACAAAATCCACTGTCAATATTTCCGTTTCCTGCTCCCTGAATTACTGAGGGGTTTGAGGTTGGCCCCTGGTTATTGTTTGTAATCTTGAGAGCAGCTGAAGTTTTTAGTAGGATTGAGTTCTTAGCAAGATACTTTCAGATGGAAACCATAATAAAAACATATGCTCCTATTGTTTCTGTGTTCCTCCTGGAGAAATTGTTATATTATATTACTTAACTATAGTTTTTTTGATAACTCCTTTACCTCTCTCCCTCATTTGGACAGCTAAAAACAGGCTTACGTTATTTTCCCATGCTGTTTTGCTGCATGCACTCAGAAAAAAGTCCACGATTTGCCCAGGACAATGGGAAACTACTATATTTCTGCTTAATCAAATCTGACCTCATTTTAGGAATGGCTTTAATTGTAACATTACACGTATCACTTCTTGACCAGCTTTGAATGGGAAAATATTCCTCTTCATTTTTTGTAATTGCTGCAGCCTGTCTGTAATGCTTTCACGTATCCCTGAGATTGTAAATTGTTTCTAATAAAGCCATGCAGGCTAATTGCAACCCATAGATATCTTACTGTACTCCCTCCCAGTTATCCCCAATCTTCTGGGCAGTTTACCTGGCCTCATCCCACCAATACTGCAGATAGGGTTGGATTGTTTTTTGTTTGTTGTTTTTGGGTTCTTTTTCAGGGAGTTAAGAAGTGAAGCACAGTTATCTTTTGGGGCAAGTGGTGACTTGTTAGTAGTTTGACATCCATTTGTGGTATGGGTCAGTTCAAAGCATGTCTGGCATTTTTGTACTGATAGATACAAATGTGTATTTTCATTGCTTCAATAGCTAAGGCTTGATTTCAGGTTTGAGTGTTGTGATCTACCTGAGTGTCTTTCCAAATAGCTCAGTGTGAGAGACATTCCTTGCCTTCGTGTCCACACACTCCCTGGCATGCCTAGCTCTTGGCCCGGCTGGCGGGGACATATAGTGCTATTGTCACAGGGTGCGTCTGGGTGGGAATTGGCACCTGTGAGCTTGCTGCAGGCTGCCTGTGTAATTAGCTTTTAAAAAACGCAGAAAATGTTCCCATTTCGGGTTGTTTCTCAGAACATGTAAAATACTTACGTATCCCCTGGGTTTCCTTTTTGCTTCTGTGTTGTGTGCTGTAGGAATAGCTTTGAGAGATGATGTCGTTTTGAGTGGCTCCTGCAAAGTGCTGGGCTCTCTGGTCTCAGCAATGCTTGAGTGAAGCAGATGTACTTCTCTGCATAACTGCAAAAGTGCTCAACCTCCTGTGGGACTGGATCCCAAATGTTCTTTTGAGATGCTCCTTCCTGTTAATACAAAGGTTAAAAGAACAGTTTTGTTCTCATCAAATGTTAGATGGAAAGTTTATGGCAGGCTCAAGAGCCACATGTCCCTTGTTTCAGGAAAAGCATTTTTATATGGGTATAAAAGACACAATGCAGAATTAGGTGCATAAAAGGACAATGTATTTCATAATTTATTAATTATTAAGATGTTAATATACACTGCCTGAGATTATTTTTACAGCTATGTCATTTATGTATCTTTAGAAATCTGGAGCAGGTATTTTCCCCTTTCCCTTCACCCACTAGTTTTTATATGCATTTTGAAATATATTCTCCCTGAAACTGTATGTCAAATCACGGTGGTTTTATACTTTTCTTATAGCTTTTTGATCATGTTGCTGAATGCCTGGGTGACTTCATGGAGAAACAACAAATCAAAGACAAGAAATTACCGGTTGGATTTACTTTTTCTTTCCCCTGTCGACAATCCAAGCTGGATGAGGTAAGAAGATTTCACAATTTTCTTAATATGCAGAAGAGCTACCACGTTATTAAAACACTGCTATGAAAGCAGTGTCCTAGACAGGTCTCATTTTCAGGATAAATGAGTGTTATGTTTCACTGTCAGACTTCACGTTTGTGTTTATATTTCTGTCTGAAAGAGCTGGTTAACAGATGATGAAGAAGCATCTGATGTTTTGTACCATCTCTGTGTGAGCTCCTCAGTATTACGGTTTACCGTGTAAACACGGCAGCAGTTTTTTCCTGCCTCCTGTGCAGCCTTTTTCACCCCTCCATGTGTGTAACTGGGAAGGACCCAGCTCAGCAGTGTCTGCTGAGAGTTTGCTGAACTTCACAAGCGCGCACACACTGATCCAGATCAGGGTCTTCCTCCTGAGCAGCAAGCAGTGCTTAGCCATTTGCTCTGCACTGAGGGCAACCGGGCAGGCCACCTGCAAGCAACGTGCTTTATAAAAGGGGGTGGAAATAACTAGTGTTGTATGAAGTGACTGATGGGATTCCCATTACAAGGATGCTATGGTATTTTCCTTCTTTTGCTCACTGTCTCACAAATGACTCAGCAGCCTCCTGGTACAGCATTGCTATGGCAACGCTGTAGCAAATTAATGCAGGAAAGTTAAATCCACACAAAATACGAAAAGATTATACTGTTAAAACACGACCTGCTTTTCTAGCTTGCAGGTCTCTAGGTTAGCCTGGTGCAACAGCTCCCCAGATGTTGGTGCTGAGGAGAGCCAGGTGAGGCACGATTTTTATTACATTTCGTATTTCTTGAGCTATGCTGAGAGCTGAAACCAAGGGTGCTTACTAAGTCAGGGTCTGAATGCAGTTAAGAACAGAGCACTGTCTTTTTGTGCATCAGTTCAGGAAAGATGAGTTGATTTTGGTGCAGCTCTCGAATCTGTCCATGGTGCATGGTAGGGCTGAGGCTACTGACGGCCGCAGAATCATGCTGGGGATGTGGCTGTGAAGCTGAGTCGCCCTTGAGAAAATTTGTTTAGCTGTGTGATGCAAGGTGCCTATTTGCAGGCTGGTTTGGTCAAGCCAGTTTGGATGAAGTCATGCTTGTGTGAGGCAGGGGCAGATAGGTAGCATGTGGGATGGCTTGGGGACACCCATAGAGACTTGGAGATGAGCCACAGCAGAATCGAGGAGGAAGTAAGAAAGTAAGAGTAAGACAGTAAGAGTATCAATTAAAAAAATTCAAAACAAAAAATGAAACTCCTTCTGAGAGTTTTTGTGATATTTTGGACATTGGAAAATGCATTTTTTGGGATTCTGTGGGCCAGATTTGTTCCTGGATTGCTGCTTCTGTGAGACTGTGCTTGTCTGAGTGCTGCTGCTTGTGCTTGGTGAGCAGGAAGAGGCAGGGTGGTCCCTGTTTTCTCTAAGGGTGGCAAGGTGGCACTGCATGGTTGCATCCTGTTCAACCCTGGTGCGCTCCAAGGGCTCCTCCCTGCTGCCAGGATCTTGCTGGTGAAGCAAAACATCCTTCCAGCACAGCTGCTGGTCATGCTGAGAGCAGCTGCTCTTTGCCAGTGTGGTTTGACCACTATCCTGAATGATAAAACTTACATGGAACAAGGGGCCCTTTTGCTCATTGAAGCTGTGCCCGCAGACTAGGCTTTGCCCATGGTTTTCCTGCGCAGCAGCATGGGGCTAGGTTTCTAAATAAAGTTAATGAGGGCAGCACAGTGGCAAAACTTACACGAACTGAGTTTGTGGTTTAGTGGTAGGACAAATATCTCCTGGTCTGGAAAGAGCTGCCCTCACCCTTCTGTCCCCTGTTGGGAAGGGGAATGTGCACAAGACGTGCAGTTGATTTTTAAGCTGAGGTATGGGCAAACATACATTTGGGCAATGGCTGCTTGTGCCTGTAGGCTTCAGCTTTTCTGGTTCTCAGCTTCTTGCACTCCTGTGATAGATGTGAATTTTGTGATGGGTGTGAAAAGCTGAGCTGATTTGAGTTGTCTTTCCTGTTAACTACTGTCAATGCTCTTTATTTCCTTTTATTATTATTTACTCATTTACCAAATGCTCTGAATCAGCCAGGCGTTATCTAAAAAGAAAAAATTCAGATGTAGTCATTACCTTGGGGCATATACAGACTCTGTATGATAGTTTGCAGACAAGGAATTCAATGCCAGGATTTCCTTTTTGATCCATGCTGTAAGTCGGAGACATACATTGCTACCTTTCTAGTATTTCCATTTGCCCTAACCTGTAAACATGACCTCACAGTGAAACAAGCCTGGACAGCTGGGACTCCAGGCAGCAAATTTGCAGCAGTCTGATCCTTGCTGCAGCCGAGTCTTGGACATACAAACATCACAACCCTTCAGTCAGTCCTGTGCAGTCAGCTTTTTTGAAAGCAATTGATTTCCATGGCCCAAAAGGATTACATGGTTTTCCAAGAAAAACTGTCAAGGAGTAACAGAGATAAGAGTGGACTGAAAATACAAAATGCAAACAAACCATTTTCTAGCAAGGGAGAGGAAAACAGTTTCCTAACTTTGAGCTTACTGTAATGAGAATCAAAGACCACTAATTGTCTCAGGTTGGGTTTGCTAGGTCATGTAAGAGAAGAGACCTGAAGGTGTATTTGAAGTATAAAATCTTGTTTTTAAGGAAAAAAAAAAATCAATTTGTGTCTTATGCTGGCATCCTGTTGAATATTGCTTTCTTGTTTTATCAGGGTATTCTGATAACCTGGACAAAGCGCTTCAAAGCAAGTGGAGTGGAGGGAGCAGATGTTGTGAGGCTGCTTAACAGAGCCATCAAGAAACGTGGGGTAAATTGTACTTTATTCTTTTTTTAGCTCTGTATCACAGCAAACTGGAGTTTCTTTGTCATTCACGTCAGTGACGTGAGCATATGATCTGAGTGACAGTGCAGCTCTGCTTTCTTGCATGAAGATGTGTGGTTTTGCCATTTGCTGGGAAAATGGAGTGATGTCAGAGTTACTATGTGGAAGCTGTGATTTTCACAATACTAAGGCACTGTGCTGCGGTTTGTTGGTGGCAACCTTCCACAATTTTATCTCTCTCCAAAAACTGTGAAAGTGCTGTGTGTCAGTGCCACAGCTTTTCAGTGATACCGACACATCCCGTTCCTGAGAAATTGTGTCTCATGGTCTGGGTTCAGTTGTGCAACTGCCTTTTTTGGGAGCAGCAGAGTAGAAGAGAAGGGGAATTTCGGGCTCTGTGAGCTGCGTTGCTCCCTGCAGTTTCTCACTGTTAATTTTATAGAGGTTGAAGGTGACCTGGTTGCTGATCTAAACAAAAAGGCACTGAGTGTGAGATGGAATTAATTTGGGTTTGCATGATGCTTGCAGCCAGGTGATAATGTTGATTATTCAGCATCCAAATTCATTAGAAACCGGGCAGTATTTGCTCTATTTGGGCAGTTGTTTACTCTTAAGCAAACCAGAGTTTTACTATCACTGAACAGCACTACTAAGTCAGTTACTGTCATCAGACTTGGTATCAGGAAGAATAACACACTGAAGAAGCTGGAAAGGAAGGAGTGCTTGTAATTTGGGTAGCTTATTTAATTGCATTATTGGCTTACAGTTTTGTATTTTAATACAAATATAAAATATGAAATAATCTTCACTTGAAATAAAACTCCTAGATGTTTTATGTATTTCTCATAGAGTTCACTTAACTTGGGAACATTTTCTAGATTGGCTCCTCAAGCAATTGCATCATATTACTCCATGATGTTTAACTGCAGAGTTTCTCCCTCCCCAATGTATAGCTGTTTTCTTTCCCGCCTAGGGATGCTTATGTGAATGCAGGTCTTTGCTCTCTAGAATTATGCTACTGCTATTTTATTGTTTGCTTGGTACATTAGTCTGCTCTCATTGTCTTCTTGGGTATGTGGGACAGGAAACTGGCACATGGAGCAGATATTTAAAAAGATGAGCTGTGATATTCAGACAAATTATTTGTCTCCTGTTCCTTGTGAAATTCGCTAATATAAGCAAACCAGTGATAAACACAAGCACTGTTTTTCAGAGAAGCCATTTGGTCCAAGTAACATTTTGTTCCTCCCTCAGGACTACGATGCAGATATCATGGCTGTTGTGAATGACACTGTTGGGACTATGATGACCTGTGGTTTTGATGACCAGCGTTGCGAAGTTGGCTTAATCATTGGTAATGCACATTGCTTCTGCAGCATGCATGTGGCTTTTCTCTCTTTGCCTGGCCTGTTTGGTTAGCACCTTCTGATGTCCTTTCCCTAAAGGCACTGGTACCAACGCCTGTTACATGGAGGAGATGAGGCACATTGACCTAGTGGAGGGGGATGAAGGCAGAATGTGCATTAACACAGAGTGGGGGGCCTTTGGAGATGATGGCTCGCTAGAAGACATAAGGACGGAGTTTGATCGAGAGATTGACCGTGGATCCCTTAATCCTGGGAAGCAGCTGTGAGTGAGAGTAATTTATTTGTGAGCTTTGTTTCTCTTGTTTTCCACTCTATGCTCTCTCTTCCACTTGTGTTATGAATTCAGCAGTTTAAGAAAGCTCAGCTTTTGTGGTAAGGCAAACAGCAGGCTGGGCCAGGCAGTATGGTGGCACAGCCGGGCTCTGCCTCCCAGTGTTGCAAGTGGATGGTTGGGTGACTGCTGCTATCCTCTCCCACAGATTTGAGAAGATGGTCAGTGGGCTGTACATGGGGGAGCTGGTAAGGCTCATCCTGGTGAAGATGGCCAAGGAGGGGCTGCTCTTTGAGGGGAGAATCACCCCTGAGCTTCTCACCAAAGGGAAGTTTGAGACAAAGCACGTTTCTGCCATAGAAAAGTAAGTATCCCTTTTAACTCCCTGGGTTTTATAGTGACTCTGAATGTTAATTTTCCAGTATGTCTTTTTGCTCCGAGAGGAGATGTTCTGCACTGGGGTGGCTGCCACCCTCCAGCACAGGTGCAGAGCTGGCATGTGGGGACCCCCAGCAGACAGTCTGTGCCCTCCTCCCCAAGATTTCTCCCTTTTTCTGTGTCGAGAGGAACTGTGAAAGCCAGTCAGTCTGTGCAGCTACAGGGTATGTTCCGTGCTACTTCTCACCCGCCTCCAGAAACTCAGAACTTGTACCCTGCAGTTAAACACAGTGGTGAATTGGCTTAGTGCCTCTGAGCAAATACTTGTGCTAGTCCTTGCTGTATCCACGGGATCGCTGGGCAGAAAGAAAACAAGTGTGACAAGGCAGAGCATTCAATCTCATAAGCAGTGCCGGGTGCTACATGGCGACCTCTTAGCTATGTGCCAGTTGGTTTCTTACAGTGTCATCACCCCTTTGGTCAGTACTTACTGTGTCTCCCCCCTGCATTTTTAAAATTCACATCACTGGGATGGTTTGTACTGTAGTCATTGCACTGGCTTTTCTTTTTGAAATGCTGCTGATTTTGGTGCACACGTATAGAGGTACTGTTAGATTATGAATGCAGTGCCAAGGGAACAGCCAGTAACTTCTACAGTGTCTGCCCCCTGCCCCATTTCACTCCTGTCCCTGCAGATGGTCTTATCTGAACAGCTTTTCATTAAATGTGTGTGTTCATTCATCTTAAGCACAGAGGTCTCTGTAATAGAGTAATATAATGTTGAACAACAATGAGAAAAATGCAGGTATTGAGAAATTCAGTCAAGAGCAAAATTAGCCCTGAAATCCTGTCTTACTTCCTGAAGAGCACTTTGGTTCTCAGCAGAGGGCACATCCCTGTGAAGCTTCAAATTTCTTGCTGATGCTAGTGAGATGTAACAGTCCTTAAAAAGATGTGTGGAGTGCAGTTACTAATGACAAGATATACTCCTTGTAGTTTTTGTCTGGGAAATGACTGAGCAGGACACGGTAAGTTTTGCCAGAAACTTTGCTCTCAGACTGGGTGCTAATGAGGAAAAATGCAGTGCAAGAGACAGAAATTCAGAGAGGTTGTAAAAGCCTGAAAAGAGACCCATTAGGATGAAATTACTTAGGGTTTTGTTTTTCATACTTGGCTTAATTTATTGAGACATAAAAGCAAGTGTGGGATTTTGGTGTGTACTTGGGCCTATGCTGAATTGTGGGGCTGGTGCTTCTGACTCCAGAGAGAAGCTGAAGTTTTAAGCATCAGTCAGTGTTTAAAGCATTTTCATCAGCGATGTAATTCTTCCAGGTCTGTAAAAGTGCTTGGAAGCTGCTAGTTTTCTTGGGGGTGCACTGAAGGAGCTGTCATGTGATTGCTGCTCTTCATTGGGTCTGGCGCTGTCAGACCCAGCTGTAGCCTGAGCTACCACACATGCTGTGCTTGTAGAGGATGCCCCATCTTTGCAGGGTGTGGCTGGTCCTGGTCCCATGCTTTATGTGTTCACTTTTGGAGTACAGGAAGCTTGCTCAGTACAAGATTTGGTCTGATCATCTGGCACAACAAAAATGTACTCTTTGTTGGAGAGAAACTCGCACACAATTATCATTGGACAGGTTGCCAGTGACATGATGTATGTCTGCCTCGTGGGAAAGGAACTTGAAGGTGGGCAGGCTCTTGGGTACATGTGCGAGTGATCCTACCCATAGGTGGCTGCTGTACTACCTGGAATTGCATGGTTTGTAGTGGCATGTTTGCACCAGGCTTTAACGGAAAGCCGTTTCTGTCTGTGAATGAATGCATATTTAGAGCATTTTATTTCAAGCCTCAAGGAGCTTTCCAGTCCAGATCTCCAAGAAATTTTCCTTATAACTGCTTTCTCAGACCCCAAGCAGGGACACTCATGGTCATATGCGCCTCAGTCCTGCGTCTTATAGCTCCCCCACTAAGGATTACCCTTTATTCCTTTCTCTTTGTAGAAGCAAAGAGGGTTTGAACAAAGCCAAAGAAATTTTAACCCGCCTGGGAGTGGAGCCATCCCATGAGGACTGCATTGCCGTCCAGCACGTCTGCACCATCGTGTCCTTCCGCTCGGCCAACCTGGTAGCCTCTACACTGGGTGCCATCCTCAACCAGCTGCGGGATAACAAAGGGGTTGGCCGCCTCCGGACAACCGTGGGGGTTGATGGCTCCCTCTACAAGATGCATCCACAGTGAGTCCCTCTGCTCCTGCCATTAACACTCTTCACCTGCCACAATCTCTGATTTGCAAAAGTTTGGGCATGTAACCCCGGGATGTCACCCAGGCGTGCGGTTTGGGTGTGAGATGAGGAACCCAAAACATGGGTGTGGGGTTTGGTCTGAGGTGGGAGCTTAGTGATAAAGAAAGATGTCATTAAGTAAAGAAGTAGGGTGACATCTTAAAAAAAACCAAAAAACCAACAAAACCACAAAAGCCAGAACCAAAACTCTGAGTAACTGGATACTGTAATATTAATGAAAACTATGGTGGTTTGAGTACATATCTTAAGGGATCTCAAAAGACCTCTTGGTAGGAGACTTTTTTGTACAAAATATTACTTTGTGCTTTGAGGAGACCTGCATTAATGCACCTTGATCTCCGTTTTCAATTTAAATTCAGTTGTTTAGAAAATGACTGTGCTGAACCCTATTTTTTTTTTTCCAGTCTTCTCTGGAGATACTTGGAAACCAGGGGGAAAAACATGGTGCTTACATTTCCACAGCTTTTTAGAAACTGGTTTTGACTTTGTTTTCCCCATCTTGAAAGTTACATTTTTAATAAAACAGCTGGTTATGCTTATGAAGAAATAAGAAAGGAAGTTGAGCTCTTCTGCTGTGGGTGTACCTGGTTCTCACAACAGGGTTTGGTGTGTTAGTGTCATAACTGCAGTGCCCAAGCCCTAATGCTGTGGATGTCTGGGAATGGCTGCACCTGCATAAGAATTTCCAAGTTCAGAATAAAGAAATGAAAGAAATATTCAGTGTGCAGGTGTGGTTTATGCACACATAGTAAATGGTTTCTATTTAGTAAATAAGAACCGGTGAGAACAAGTCAGTTTCCAGTCTTGGCTGGAGGATTTAGCTGTGGGTAAGCAGGAGCACAGCATACAGGACATACCTTGGCATTGGAGCTAGGTAGTTGGGCTGAGCGTCATTTATGAGGAAACTTTTGAAAGGAGAAATACGTTTAACATTTACTTTTAGTTTCTCATCATTTTTTCTGGGAAAAAAAAATTTCTTAAAGAGAAATCTAAACTTTTGGCAAACAAAAATATTTCTGATAATGCTATTTCAGCTAGCTTTTCCAGGGGTATGTTAAGATAACATACATGGCAATTTT
>NW_009939516.1:25467-31344 GCF_000696875.1 Nestor notabilis | reverse complement strand
TCTTTCCCCACACCATCAAAGCCAGTAGGTTTAGACAGCTTGATAACCCCAGGAGAGGGGATTGGAGCAGCACAGGGGCCAGGGGGTTTCTCCCATCTAGGATCAGCTTCAGGGGATGAGACTCTGATGCTCCCCCTTGCTTTTTGCTGGCTTTTCTTAGAAATTCATGAGGAAAGAGGCCAGAGGGAAGAACTGCTTCCCTGGCAGTTTTCCTACTTGAGAGGTTGTAGCTAGTTTGGGCATGACGAGGCTCCTTGCTCCCTTTGTGGTTGGTCTGTGTCACAGCAGAAATTTTGGGGGCTGCTGGGAGACAGAGGCTCGCAACCTCCTTTCCCCACAGGTACGCCCGACGCTTGCACAAAACCACCCGGCGCTTGGTGCCTGACTCGGAGGTGCGGTTCCTGCTGTCTGAGAGCGGCAGTGGGAAGGGAGCAGCGATGGTGACGGCAGTGGCATACCGGCTGTCAGAACAGCACCGGCTCATCGACGAGACACTGGCCGAATTCAAGCTCACCCACGAGCAGCTGCTGCAGGTGAAGAAGAGGATGAGGGCAGAGATGGAAGCAGGTCTGAAGAAGAAGACTCACGAGACTGCCAAAGTGAAAATGCTGCCCACCTTTGTCCGCAGCACGCCGGATGGGACAGGTAGAGGCATGGCCTTGCTGAAGTGAGGGCACCGGCTCAGCTGTGAGGTGACCAGAATGGGTTCTCAGCGGAGGCATTTGGTGGAGGGTGAACAGATCTGGTGCAATGAAAGAGGAGCCTTTTGAGCTGTGCAAAGGAGGAAATCTCAGTCATGGGCAGGGCAGCGTGCACTGCCCTTGTGCTGGTTGCGGGCAGCATGGCTCTATGTCCTTCCCCAGGGTCCAAGCTAGCCATGTTCTGGGGAGAGAAAACCTTAGCTGAGCTCATAACCCAGACCCTGTTTGCACCACCTGGGCAGTTTTTTTCATTTCAGGGTGGTTGGCCAAATTTCTGCTCTTTCTCAGGGAACAATTTTGCCGGTCCCTTTCCCTGTTGGTTTAATACAAAATGAAACCAAACTCCCCTTCCCCCACAAAAAAAGGGCTGGAGTAATCAGAGCAGCATCTAAATCCTCCTTTGATGAAGATTTCCCCAACTGAGTTTCTAAGAGATTTTTTTATTAAAAGTGCCTTCTGGAGAAAACACTTTTTTAGATTTTGCTTATGGTTCTTTAAATATACACACACGTTCTTTTACAGAGAATGGAGACTTTCTGGCACTTGACCTTGGAGGGACAAACTTTAGAGTTTTGCTGGTGAAAATCCGTAGTGGTAAAAGAAGAACAGTTGAGATGCACAACAAAATCTATGCCATTCCTATAGAGGTGATGCAGGGAACAGGAGAAGAGGTGAGTATTTGTGTGTCTCTCTTGCAGCACTGCTGCTTTTTAAATTTGTTAAGAGCATGTAACATGTACAACTTCAAATGTATGACTTTTCCCTTTAAAGCTGTTTGATCACATTGTTACCTGCATTTCTGACTTCCTGGATTATATGGGAATAAAAGGTGCACGTCTTCCTCTTGGCTTCACATTTTCCTTCCCTTGTAAGCAGACCAGTCTGGATGCTGTAAGTTCCTTCTTAGTATCTTTTGAATCCACTTTTGTTCTTATGCTAGGCCTGATTTGTCTGCCTTCATATCATATACGTGACACTTTCAGGGAGGTTGTGTGAGGGGAGGGTTCATGCTCTGACCCTGACCAGTACAGCTGCTCCTAAAATAGTTCCTTTAAAGGTAGTAATGCAGATGTTCCTTGCCCATGGCTGTGACAGATAAGAGCATTTAAATTTTTCATGTCATATCCATTTTTTAAGGTATCATGTTTTTTTTCTAATCATATAAACTTGCTGGACTGTGGTACTTCCCTGGTTTTGCAAGCAGTAAGCCAAAGTCCATCCTTGCTGCTAGTGCCTGGTCCCCAGCTGATTTTGTCTCACTATATGGACCAGATGGACCAGGGCTTGCTTGGCTATGTCACCCCAGGGGTGACAGTGTAGCCTGCAGCATGTTCTGGTCAAGTGTACCCTTTTTCTTTTCGCTTTCATGTTTAACTTCTTCACTGTCACATACTTCCACCAACTCCACCTCTGCAGCTGTAAGTAGTTTCCTGTCTAATTAGTGCTTTTTTTGAAGAAAGACATATTTTCTGTCAGTTTTTTTTTTTCAAACTTTTTTTCAGTTTGTTGCATTGCTCTGGAAATATAGAGACCAAGCATGATGAGTAGTTTTAGATGCAAATTCCACATATAGTAAGAGATATTCCTTTTCATAGAGGCTTTTCTGTATAACCTAAACCTAAAGCATTTGAAATGCCAAGTGTACAGAATAACATTTTAGTTTTAGTGAAAATGACTATTCGTATATAAGGAAGGAGGAAATAGGCAGTGATGTTTGAAGCAGCATTCAAATTTCCAGCTCTAAAATGCTGTCACCTTGCTGATAATAGGAGGCTGGGTCAAGCCAGGGAGACTTTGGAATGTGATGGAGAGAGAAGACAAGTTGTTCAACAAAACATAGCACCCATGTTGGTGAATCCCAGGGAACCTCCTGTGAGCTGAGAGTCCATGTACCATATGGCCATATTCATGGGCATTGGCTGGGACGTGGGGTCAGAAGTGTGTGATATCCTGTGGTCACCTGTGTGAGGCATGATTGTGTGCTTTTGTGGTCTGGTGAGTCAGGCAAATGCAGGAAGTTAACAGATAGAAATGCTCAGTCATCATCCCTTAGAGGATTGTATGATTTTGGGGGCAATTCATAGTGCACCAGGAAACTTGATAATCTCTTTTCTTTCTTTTTAGGGTATCCTTCTCAACTGGACGAAAGGTTTCAAAGCTACAGATTGTGAGGGAGAGGATGTGGTGTATTTGCTTAGAGAAGGCATTAAAAGGAGAGAGGTAATTTTTTCTTCTGATTTTGTTGTCTTTTTCACCCCCTACTTCTCCCTCCCCTCTAGACTTGACAGACTTCATGGGTCAGGCTGGCTTCCTCTCGCAGCGTTTGTGTGCTTTGAGGGCATGGGCTCAATAGAAGGTGTTTGCCTTGCAGCAGGTCCAGGTACAGCAGCCTCCGATGCCATGTGGATGTGCTGGCTCTGGTGCTGACATGTAGCCTGACTGACACAGGACAGTCTAGAGAGTGCATAGAGGAGATGGAAGAGTTCAGCCACCAAACTGAAATTGCTACTCAAAATGAGCTACACTGGAGATTTTGTTTTATTGCTTGGTTTTTTGCTTTTTTTTTTTTTTTTTGGGGGGTGGGGGTTTTTTTTTTTTTTTCCCCAGGGATTCTAACTTCTAAATTTGGCAGAACTTTCCAGACTTCTTTCAAACCATATGGTAATTTTCACTGCATTAGAGCGCGGAGAAAGGAGGAGCTTTCAATATAGTGATTGTAGGAATGCAGGTCAGTGCACCTAAATGACAGTTTCCCCCCCTCCGCAAACCTTGATCTTGAAAGCCTCAAGCAGCTTAGCTGAAAATTCCTAGGAAGGGAAGAAAAATAGCCTGAGGAGACCATTCATTTTGCAGTTTTTATCAGAAAGTGAAAAAGAGGTTTTAAAACCTTTACTACTGGATTTGCTACTGCACTGCTATAATACAGAACGGCTCGAGCCCTCTACCATGTGTCCATATACTAGATCTGTACTTAAATATACCTAAACTAAAGAGAACATATATACAGGAACATACTTTCTTATGAAGACATAATCTATCATAACTAGAGTGCGCAAGGACCCCTAGCTACCTACTGGAAGATTAAATTCCTATTTTTGCATGTGTAAAATCAGGCTGGTACTTGCAGTTGTTTGTTTCCAGTGTGTTTTCATGGCCCCTTCTCTTGGTGTGCTCCTTTTGTGTCCCCTTTGGTGTGAGGAGTTGCTCTAAAGTTCTCACTGTTGTATTTCTCTCTTCCAAAGGAGTTTGACTTGGATGTGGTGGCTGTGGTGAATGATACAGTGGGCACAATGATGACTTGTGCTTACGAAGACCCAAATTGTGAAATTGGACTTATTGTGGGTATGTGTTAGAGCTGCTTTTTATTTGGCACTTTCTTATGAAACAGCATGTCAACTCATCTGTCTCTATTCTCATGGACAAATCCCTGTAATTAACTGAAAATATAGCTGGGGTGTCCAGGAGTGGAAGATTTTGAGATTAACAGCTATGCCTTCAGAAGTAAGCAGCATGAAGGAGTTAAGATTGAAATTCAACAGCCAGCTTAGTTCTGTCCATAATCAGTTGAGATGTAAGTACAGGCGGTAATGCTGAACAAATCCTGCCTGTTTGATCTGGGAAAAGCACTGTGCTGGTTGTGAAGTGAGCGAACATGGACTCAGCCTCACCAGCTCCTTGAGTTAGTTTAGCCTGTCAGAGTTTCCCTGCCGGGGTGCTCAGGTAGCCCACAGCTTCTGTTGGGCATGTGGTCTCTCAGAATAAACTTGTAAAGCACAGCCACAGTACCTGAGTGGCTTGTGATGGAAAGCTGTGATAGACAAAGAGCAGCAACTGACAGGCCCCTTTCCAGCAGTGAGACAACTGAATTCCACAGGTGGCTGACGATGCTTTTGCAAATGCCACATTTGGGGTGCCTGAGGCATGGGGCAGTGTGTATTCCAAAAGCTCTCCAGAGAAATGGATTTTCAATGGGAGAGAAGGGGATGAGGCACCTGCAAGTTTTAAGAGTGCTTTCAGTTGTGAGGTGGCCTGTAGGAAAATAAAACGCCACCAATTTCTCCGCCACACAGTTGGAAAATGTCCAGGGTGAATCAGCACAGTGCAGTGTGGGTAGGAAGTCGTGTCTGCGCAGCTGTCAGTGGCGTGTTTTCAGGGACAGACTTCCCTGCAGGAAGGACAGCATGTCCTTGGGGAGCTGAGAGCATCCTCTGAGGACCGTCTGCTGCAGCCCTGCCAGATATGCTTTCCAGCCAGCGTATGTGTGTGCAAAGCAGGGCACTGGAGGTGGCCTGGGTACAACTGGGATAATGAGAGTGAAATCCCCAGAGCTCTGACAGCTCCTTCTGCCCTGCCTGAATTGCCTTAGCTAGACTGATGGTGCCTGCTGAGGAGCTGCATGAGCTGGCAGTTGTCCTGCTGTCCCCAGTGCCATGAGCCAGCAGTTGTCCTGCTGTCCCCAGTGCAGCGAGGTGCATGAACTTTCCTGCTGTTGCTTGGCAGGGAAAAATATTCTTGCAAGGGTGAGTTCACGTTATGCCGGTGCCCTGTCTCTGCCCAGTGCTACCTCTCCTGCCCAGGAGAGCCAATGCTTATAGTCTCCACTGCTGAGTACTTTGGAAACTGCCACTGACAAGTCCAGGTCTCTGCTTTTTATCTGCTAGCAACAGGACATCGTCTACAAGCCTGTCAGTCTAACAGCCTGTATTTAGCAGATATCCATATATTCAGGCAGCCCTTACTTACCTCATTCTGGACAATGAGACTTGGTGTTGGGAGGTTGGCCATGGTCTACAGCTGGGCTTGGTCCTGCAAACCTGGGTCTAGGTCTGCAAGCCCAGACTTCCTCTCCTCCCTGCCAACCCCTCTGCTGTGGCTCAGCTTTCCTTCAGCAAGGGAGTACTTACTGTGGGAGGGTCTAGCTTTGCTCAGACTTTATTGATATAGTACCCTAGAAAAATTGCAAAGGAAAACAGACTTGCTTATATAATTGGTGCAGAATGTGTGATGCAGGGTTACATGGGAGTTTGGTAGGCAACTTCAAGAAAACTTTTGCTCCAGATAGCAGCAAAAGCTGCCTCTCTTTGCTAATAGAGCTTTGCTCCCTAAGGCCTCTGGGCAAATGGAGCACTTTGTAATTGCCACAGTCCTTAGGATCCCCTTTAAGCAGAATCAGATG
>NW_009939516.1:0-25436 GCF_000696875.1 Nestor notabilis | reverse complement strand
TTTCAACGGGGAAGGAACCTGCCTGCTGAGGAAACTGTTTAAGCAATTTGATTGGAAAAAAGAGAAAACAAAAAAAAAAAGAAAACAAACAACCCCAAGCAAAAACAAATTACTCTGCAGTTAGCTGGTAAAACCCCTGGGGTTTTCTTTTTACCTTGTGCCTCAGAACTTGCTGAGGTTTTCAGTTTGGCAGATTTTCCCCTGAGTTTTGTGGGTCCTTGGGTTTTATGAAAGGTGGCTTCTAGCTTGAAAATCCAGCTGGTTGCTGGCTATGGTTTTGGGTTCAGTAGTGCATGAAGGTTGATGTGCCAAAAAAGGCAGCACTGCTGCTCCTGCCTGTAATGTGGGACCCTCAGCCCAGCTGGCCTGGGTGAGGCTCTCTGAGACATCCTGAGCAGTGCACCATAGCAGTAATATTCTCCTTCAATTTAGGATTATTGAAGAGTGTGATTTTTTTTTTTTTTTTTGGTGACATTTCAAATGATAATGTGACTTCATCATTCAGAAAAAGCACATTCAAGATCCCCCAGAAGGTCTGTCAGGGCTGTTGTGCTTGTTCTAGTGTTGTCTTGTTCCAAACAAAGAGTGATTTCAGTATTTCCTTCTTTCAGGAACTGGCAGCAATGCCTGTTACATGGAAGAGATGAGAAACATAGAGATGGTGGATGGTGAGCAAGGACGGATGTGCGTGAACACAGAATGGGGAGCGTTTGGGGATAATGGATGCCTGGATGATATCAGGACAATATATGACAAAGCAGTTGATGACTATTCACTAAATGCTGGAAAGCAAAGGTACTGTGGGATAAATGGTGTGTTAAGTATAAGCCAGGCTGCCTGAAATGCTTTTAAGAGAGAATTGGATTTTTCCTAGTCCGAGAAGGGAGAGGTTAAGAGTGGAAAATGACTGCAGCCATGCTATCCTGTGGGATCTCCCTCTTCTGTGCTTTTATGAAGCTTATTTGCTGCCATGGGACTTCAGCAGGGGTTTTAGTGAGAACTTTAAGAGTCTTGAAATTACTAAAAGACCCTTTTTCTCATCCTGTGTTGTACTGAGGAGGTTAAGATGGCTTGGCATTCTTTTGGTTTTGGTCTCAGTTTCATCACTTTTAGCTGAACATTTTGTAGAGGGCTCTGCCTCTAGAAATCCTCAGCTTAGACCAGTCAGCATGGTTGGAGCTTGGAGCTGCTCACTGTAAAGCATTCAGGAGCTTTCTAGCAGTTGTAGCCAGCTCTTATTTCAGGCAATTTTCTGGATGTCATGTTAGGGGACCTGCCTTTATTATTGGCCCTGGAGTTTGGTCCCTTTCTGGTGGTCAAGCTTTTGTTTGGACAAGTCTTCCCTGTTCCCTTCAACTAAGGGCTGACAGGGAGGTGTACCCAGCACTGATAAAATTGGGTTGAGACTGCTGCGTGCCCAGACTGCAGTTCTTCATAATTTCTCTGTAGCAATGCTTTGACGCCAGGAGCTTTTAAAAAGATTTTGTGACTAGAGTAAATCTGCCTGAAAACCTGGGGGATGCAGACAACTTGGCAGGTCCCTTGGGAAGCTCTTTAGAAGTTAGGGCTCAAGCTGACGCTGAGCAAGCCTGACGCAGCAGCAGAGTTGGCGTGGAGTAAGAAGCCAAAGGCAATAGCAGAGACTGCCAGGGGGACTGATTTATTCCAGAGAGAGTTAGGTACTCAACAGGGAGGACACTTGCTGGGTACAAGCCTGAGAGAACTCCTAATATTAAATGGATTGTGTGGCCTGTTTCCAGTGGGATGGCATGCTGGGCTCTGCTCAGTTCAGGGCAGAAACCCTGAAGCTTTAGAGCTTCAGGAGGTGAAATACAGGATGCTTTGATGAATGCACTTTTCAAGAAGTGGAATAGTGTTCACTGCTCATTGGTAATGGCACAGCTAACAGACCCCCAAATGTTCCCTTCCAACCAGAATGATGCTGGAGGGGAAGGAGTGCAAAGCAGACTCCTGCCTTCCTCAGCACAGGGCTGCCCTGTACCTGTGCAAAGCATCACTCATAGACTGCTCCTTGTCATGTGCTTGGAAGAGGTCTGCAGATGGAAGATATTCTCCCTCTCTATCCTGAGGGCAGGCCTGCAGTGGGAAACTCGGGTTCTGTGTGCAAAGTAGGGGGGCAAGAGGGATTCAAGACAGTTTAGTTCCTTCCTGTGGTTTTTGGACTACTGGTTCCCTATTGGAAACAGGTGCTGGAATTAACTTTTCAGCTTAAACCAACCCTGTACACCCAGCTTGCTGGTTTACAGGGCAGTGATCCTGTGAACATGATAGACATACCTTTTCACATCTTTCATCTTTCACAGGGTTTTGCAGCACAGGATTCCCATAAAAATGCTGCACTTGCAGTGAATGTACATTGTGAATTTCCTGTAATTTTGCTGCACAGAGCCACTGAGCTTTTACTGTTGAAGGACTCAGCCATGCTTCAAGAGGGCTCCCAAATGTGCAGTAGGGATAGTTTTCCCTGGGGTCTACTCAGGGCCATCACTGGATGACACATGACAAATTTGGCTTTCAGCTGGGCATGGTTCTGCTCTGTGGCAACAGGTTTTCATTTCTTCCAGCTGGCAGAAATACCAGCCATCATTTACACCAGCCTGGCTGGGGGGGAACATGGTAGTGAGGAAGAGATGAAGTGTTTGTAGATGGGCTCACCAGGCTTCCCCCCTGAGTCTTCATACTTTTTCTTGCCCAATTTTCCTAGTAAATGGCCATTTTTTGTTGGGACATGAAATACACAGCCGGTACCCAGGCGCGTACATGGGCAGGACACATGGTTGATAATGCAGCTGCGAGGCTGCCTTTGCAAATGTGAGCAGTGTCCCTCTGAGCTGCGCTGCTGTCTTTTGTTGCAGGTATGAGAAAATGATCAGTGGGATGTACCTGGGGGAAATAGTCCGCAATATTTTGATTGACTTCACCAAGCGGGGATTCCTGTTCAGAGGCCAGATTTCAGAGACACTGAAGACCAGGCATATCTTTGAAACCAAGTTCCTTTCACAGATTGAGAGGTAAGAACACTCCACTGGAGGCTGTTTTAGGGTGAAATAATACCGTGTGGTCATGTGCCGTGTGGTGACAGTGCTGGAGGGGAGGGACAGCTGGAGAGTATTGCTTGGTTCTCCAGAGATAATTTTGGTTTCAGCAAGAGGCTGCACATTTGTAGAAGAACTCTACTACATCATTTGAATTTCTAATGATGCTTACTGCTAAATCAGGGAAGGGCTGTCAAGGATTCCCTTACTGTATAATTTTATTTGCTTGCTTGGAAATCAAGCAGTTTTCCTGTGCCTCTTGTGAGTGTCTAGCTATAACTGTAGAACTGAATGAACAGTAGCTGAAGAGTATTTCTTTACTGCATATTTTTGTGTCTTTATTGACTGGACTCTATTTTAAAGCAATCTCAAAGCCTGTTGAGTCTTTAAGGGGGGGAAAAACCCTGAGTTGGTCATGAAAAGTATTTTCCTGAAATGCCCTTTGGTAAGAAGAGAGAAGGGGAGGCATTGCAGAGCTGGACTTGGAGCCTCCCTTGCTGCCTGCACCCCTCTCCTACACTGCAGCATGGTGCTGGTGTGAATGAATTTGCATTCCCTGGGGTCTCTTGCAGTGGCAGGAAAGGCTGCTGCCTGGTGTGGATGCATGGATGCAGCCATAGACATGGTGGATTTGTGGCAGTGGCTTGACTGAGCAAAATCTTTAATTTAACCCTGTGCTTTTCTGCACCTGCAGTGACAGGTTAGCCTTGCTGCAGGTGCGAACCATCCTCCAGCAGCTGGGGCTCAACAGCACCTGCGATGACAGTATCATTGTGAAGACTGTGTGTGGAGCAGTGTCAAGGCGAGCAGCTCAGTTGTGTGGTGCTGGAATGGCTGCGATGGTAGATAAAATTAGGGAGAACAGAGGATTAGAGCACCTGGAGATAACGGTTGGTGTGGATGGGACTCTGTACAAACTACATCCACAGTGAGTATTCACCTTCTCTGCATGTGCTTGCTTGTGATCTGTAGCTTGTTGCTTGTACATCCTTTCTCTTGATGCACCAAACTGGTCTCTCTTATTTGCTAGGATAAGAGCCAATTGAAAAGTCTTAATCAGGGATGGTCAGGGCTTTCTAAAGGGCAACAAGAGTGATAAGAAGGAATTGGAAAGGATCCTTGGGGCAGTGACAAACTGAAGGGGGGACAGCTTGCTGAACACGTTGGAAGCTGCACAGCAAGGGAAGGATCTCTTTGGTATGCAAAGGCAATGACAGAGCAGTGCTGAAATGCCTGGTGCTTCTTTGGAGGATGTTTCTGTTCAGTGTGCAGAGGAGATGAGCTTCTGTAAAGCAAGGTCAGGAAAGGGCAGGAGTCTTAAGAGCTGGCAGCAGGAGGAGAAGACTAGTGCCCATCTCTTGTGTGCATGGAGAGTGATGGGTAGGAAGGAGATGACTGTGCATGGTATCTTCTCTCCCCTTTGCTGTGATACTAGCAGTCTGGGTTAACCCCGTGAAGACAGAGAGGCGGGGGTCGGATGCAAGTTCATTTTTCCTTTAGCTCCCACTGCTCCCGGTCTTCAGATCCACCCTTGTGTCTGTCCCATTAAACTGTCTTTATCTCAACCCACAAGTTTTCTCACTTTTACTCTTCCAGTGCTCTCCCCCATCCCACTGTGGGGAGGAAATGAGTGAGCGGCTGTGTGCTGCTTAGTTGCTGGCTGGGGTTAAACCATGGCAGTCCTAATTCTTTCCCCAGTGAAGGGAGGGGCACTGTAAAGGCCTGTGGCAGTGCTACCCTCGGTAGATGCTGTGGGACCTCCCTCACCCACTGCCATTGTTTCTTTTTACAGCTTTTCAAGAATCATGCACCAAACAGTCAAAGACCTGGCACCCAACTGTGACGTGACCTTCCTACTGTCAGAAGATGGCAGCGGGAAAGGGGCAGCACTCATCACAGCAGTGGGATGCAGGCTTCGCGATGCCGAGCAGAACTGAACTCTACAGTCGTGGCCCCGATTCTGTCTTGTGAGCACTTTCTCATAAAGCAGCGACTGCGTAGTCAGAACTGGTAAAAATCCAGAACTCGCTGCTTTATCGGGGAAAAAGAAAATACAGCTAATGACATAAAAAATAGGATACAAGATAGAATGTGTGCTGTTAATAATATCTCCTGTTTCTGGACCCCAATCTGCATGTTTCTTATTCACCTTGTTGATACCTTCCCCATCTGTAGGTCATGGAAAAATCAGTCTATAATTTCTGCAGCTGTCAAAAATCAGTTGTTGTCTAAGACGAAATTGCCCCCAAGTGATATGCGTTGAGAGCTACTGTTGCATTGTACCAAATGTGTTCTTTGCAGCATCCCTGATAAGCGCACTGCCAGCACACTGACCACCAGACCTGGGTGTTGATGCTTTTAGTGAAGGGGAAGCAACAGTTCCCTCCTGCATATCTACCTGCTGTTGTTTCGTCTAAAGTAATTGTGAAAACATTACAGTGTGTCAGCACTGTGCACGCACGTAACTATAGTGGGACTTGACAGTGCGACTTACTTGCTTCCTTGATGCCTGTTTTGTCATGGTAAGAGTAAACGCCCTTGTCCCACAGATCTGGTTCCACTGGTATTTCCCATTGCTTCTGTGAATAGTGTTGTGTTACTGGGTGAAATCTGTCACTTTTCAGCAAGAAATCCCTAGAGTAAAAACAAAGTGGTTGGTGATTGGGGTAATCCAAATCTCCAGACCCAGGAAATTGATAGATTTATGGTCCCTATAAGGGTTGTGCTGTATTCTTCTGTTTAAGAGTTCTTATAAAAAGTATTTTCTATCTCTTCTTGTCAGTCTAGATTAGGGCACCACAGCTGCCCTTCTACTGAATCTGCAGCTAGACAGTGTCACTCGGATGTGTATACTTCCGTCTCTCGCCTTAAATGGGTATTTGCTTCCACACAAAGCTTTAATCTTTAGTACTGTTAAGCAGCCACTCAAAACACAAACATGCAGCCAGAGTTAGTGATCAGAAAGGAATATGAGGGCTTGATTTTGATCTTTCCTTTGAGGACCTGGGTGTGCAAACTAAACAAACCAGAAAGCCAAAATCAGACCCAGCTTATTCCAAGGATTAAAGCAACAACAAAGATCATATACACTTGGTGTATCCTGTCCTCTGTCGAGTCAATGCTGTTATTATATTTGCATACCAGTCACATTACTGAAATTGAGACACAGTTAGGAAGGCAAATGTTGAGTAACATGTGCAAGTCACACCGCTTTCTGCAACAAGGGAGACCACACAGTAGTCCTTAATTCCTGCTCTTCTACCAAAAATGGATTTGACATGTCTGCATGGTTTTCCCTGCTGCCTTTTCCTGCAGAAAGTAGATGGAAATTCGCAGGATACTCCTTTTTGTCCTTGTTCCACTCCCCTAAGATTTGGATTGCCCTACCTATCAATATCATTTCAATATGCATTATGGTGCACTGTGAGTGAATGTTGTGAAGTAACACGTAAGTCACAAACAGTCATTGCAGCTTTAAGTGTGTGTCTACCTGAAAAATTGCATGCCTGAGTGGTTTTGCAAAGGTAGAAAGTCTTTTTACTTTGCACACTAGTAGCTCTGGTACTAGTGTTAAGTGATACTTGTGAAAATATTAAACTTTTTTGATGTGCGTTAACTGGTGTTTAGTGGTTCTTTCTGGAAGAGGTGCTGTTGGCTGGTGGCTTAGTGCTTTGGGAAGAGCTATTGTGTAGGGAGAGCTGCAACCTAATCCCAGTGGTGCCTGTGTTTTGTGTGTGTGTTTTTATTCCCGGGCATTCGGGGTCAGGTTCAAACAGGGTGGATTTCACCCAGGTCCCCATGCTTCGTGTTTCCTAATGTAGTTCAGCAGAGGCACAGAGCTGACAATGCCCAAGTCTTAGGAGCATGTAGTTTGTCTGGCTGCTTCTCATGCAGGAGGACCTGCAGTGCAGGAAAACTTCAGTGCACTGCACCAAAACCAGTGTCATTACATTAGGCAGATACACAGTGATGGATACATTATAGTTGCTGTGTCCCCAAAGAAGTCCAATGCATGTCAGTCTGTATGCTCCCTGTGCGCTTAGTCTTAATGTTTGCAGAATCACAATGTTAGGTTCTCCTGCACTGCTGTTTTGTACATCCTGTGTTGGAGTTGCATATGAAAGCCCCTTTTGCACACATTAAAGCTGTGCTTCTCCAATAACCCATTTTATGTTACAGCTTGAATAGTCTCTTGCACCCTTCATGTGCAGCTGTGACCCCAAATAGGAGACAGAAGAAGGTGAGAAACTTTTTGGGCGCAGGGAACATGTTTCATTTTAATTGCTTGAAGATTTGCAAATCTTATGCCTGCCATCAGCAGTGCTATAGGGGTAGTGTGAGCTGTCCCTGGGGACCTGGGTTTGGAGCTCTTCAGCATCTGAAGGCTAGGGCCAGTGCAGGATAGAGGATGAATGAGAAGTGGAAGTTAAACTTGCTCTTGGGATGACTGTGAATTTTGAAGATGCTGGCATAGGTCATTTTTGTTTATTGGATCCAGCCCATAACAAATAGTGTGTGAGTCTGTGTTTCAAACAGCACAATTTTTCTTACTGTGGACCATAGGTGATGTACTTGATAAGGCATGACAGTTCGTTTTCAAAGGGAGATCTGTTGGGATTTCTATTTCCAGGCTACTTCTTACCCCTAAGAAGCTGTTCCAAGTGAATCACAAGCTATAACTGTCCGAAGAAATGTCTCCAATGTTATCCAAGCAATGACTGAGGTGTCTTACTTAAAGCTTTTAGGCTTGGTGAATAAAATAATAGTCCTCTTAATTGTTAACATATAATTACTGCAATACGAACACAGAATCTTATATTTCTTGGGGAAAAGACCATTTGCATACCACTGTTGTAATGTTATCTGCTCCTTACTCCTCTGGGGGTTCTCTCAGAAGCCTTTTGAATGGGTTTTAAAACAAGCAGACTTTGTTTTGTTTTCTTAAGAAAATAGCAGAAGGCAAAATAAAGTGTTTCTGAACTTCTGAATCCTGTTTTGTGCTTTTTGTTCATTCCTTTGCCATAAAAAATAGGGTTTTTTCAAACGTTTTTCTTTGCTGACTGCAGGGTCTCCAGTGCTGCTTGAAGTACAAGTGACTGTGCAGAGGACGGATTTATTGCTGACCTGGAGGTGTTTTACTGCTGTGCAGTATTTAATCATGTCTATATTTATATGAAGAATTGCATGTATTTACTATGGAGCATGGTGTTCCCGTTACCTCATGTATCACAGAAGTAATCTGCCTTGGCATACCTTGCAGGTATCTAACAACGGCTCAGAGCATCTCTGCTTTCTTAACTGTTGCTGGATTTAGCAGATAAACTTTTCAGGGTCTGCAGTGTGAGTCCTTCAGGGCACAAGGACTTTCACTTGTGGCCTGAAGAAATCATCCTCTACTTCCTGTACCTGAACAAGAGAGAGAAATGCCCTGAGCTGTCAGAAAACATTGGTGCCTCTCGGGGACTGCACAGGAGAGGGACTGCCAGCACATGTGACACTTGGGCATCCGAAGTAGACTCTCACTGGCTGTTAAGGTGTGATGGAAGCTGTGATGCTGAAGATAGGCCTGTTTGGTCTAAGACCTGCACTAGAAAGCTGCAGGATTTAAAGGGTTTAAAGGCCTTACAATTACATTGGCTGAGCATTGGCGAGGTACAGTTTATGTATATGAAATAGTGAACTCTGCGTCTGTGTGTCCTTCAGTTCCTTGGAGCAAGAGTCTTTGCAACCTCTAGTCTAATCCCAGAGATTTCTGCCTTGCAGAGCATCCCTCCCCAGTGGTTTTGAATCCCTTCAAAAAGGGCGGTGGCTGGCTGTAAATGTCTCTTATTGCTCTTCCTCTCCCTTGTGTACATCAGTGGTACAGTCTTAGGAAGAGCAGGCAGCCAGTTAAGAAGGCTGGACAGATAGCATCTAGATTAGACACTACCTCTTGGAATGATTTAAAATAATCAACTCTTTAAGAAGGGCATACAGCCTGTGCTCTGTTGTCCCATTAGCAAGATAAGTTTGTTTGTAACATAGTTGTTCTCCATAGCAGCCAGGGATGTGAGGAAGGTTAAGTGGAGAAGGAAAGTTACATCCCTGAATACTCTTTTAGTTCAATTCGTGAACTTTTCTCTGAATTTACTGCAGAATTTAATCCTTTGTAGTTTTGCTTTCAGAGAGCAAGGTGGAATATTTCAAGTAACTGGATCTTACCAACATTGTAGGAGCTTTTTGTGTGCTAATGTATGGCTCTGAGATATTATATACAAACCTGTCATGAAAGGTGAAGGTGATTCTGAGGTGCTAATTATCACACCAGTATTATGTGCTGTATTACTTTTATACAAATGTTTATATTTCAGCTTTTGTTTTGCATGCCTACCCATAATGTCTCAGGCTTTGAAGATGGTTTTTCAGCCTTTATTTTTGTATCTGAGAAGAGAAGAACAGTGATGATAAATATGGGGTAAGTCTGGAAAGTGAAGGTGAAGAGGACTATCTGGGAGGAGACAGTGATGGGCAGACTGTCATTAGGACTAAGAGGAGATAAAGGAGGTAAATTCAGATGGTATCCACAAGCCCTGACCAAGCCAGTGAGCATCACAGACCCGGCTACTAACTCTTCAGAGGTTCTCACTCTCCAAATTAGGCATGACAATTAACAATGTAAAGTTGGAGAAATCAGTTGGGCACAGTTTAATAGGAAAATGACATCTTATTTTGGTACAAGGTAATAGAAATGCATTTAATGAAGACGTCTTAGGGAACTGTTTCTCACTCCTAACTGATGCAGACAGTGCTGATGAAATTGCAGGAATGAAACTCCGAGAACTCAGAATTTTTCAGGGCAGGCTTTTCAGTCTGGATGTGTTAGTGTTTGCCTTTGTTGTAAGCAAGCTTTGCTTCACAGTCATGTCCACCATCGGGTTGCTGGGCCATGGGACTTAGCTGCACATGCAGCCCCAAGGGTCCATCCAAACTGGACCAAATGTGCCCCAGCCTTTCTGCTCCATCACCTCTTTTCTAGATTTAAATGTCTTGGTGGAACAGAAAGGAGATTGCTATCTGGAAGAGAATAATTTATATTCTACTGATTGGCAGTGCCTCAGGTCTGCTTTGCTGCTTTTTTTTGACCTCGCAGCCAAGCTCTCTCTGTTCTGTATTGCAGTTGTTGGTGTAGGGGAGAGCTGAACCTGTGTTCATAGCTGGGTGATATTTGGGCCCATGTGGATATAAGCATTATTACCAGACTGCTTCCGATGCTGATGGCATATAAAAACATCCTGACAGAAACACTAGCTCCAGAAAAAAAGACCTGCCTCAGGCTTCTACAAATCTGCTGCCTTGGAATGGTGCGTTAGGATAGAGCCAGAACCAGGAGGAGAAAATCAGAGCGTTAGCTGGGTGAGGGTAAATGATGTCTTCTCATTCAATTGAGTTTCTGTATCAAAACTTGTTGTTCTTGACTTCCTGTGGGTTGTCTGGTAAAGAGATGGGGATGTGAGTTTGAGTTTGTCTTTCTCAGTTGCTTTTATGCATGGACACCACCGGAAGGCTAGTTTGAAGCCAGAACGAAACCTGTACATGTAAGAAAAGAAATTAAATGGTGAAATGATCTTTTTAGTTGCTCAGAGAAAGAACATGGTTTTGCCTCTGAATGTCCATGGAAATAAAACGTTTCTATTGAAAAGAAAGGAGTGAGGTGAAGAGCTAAATTTATAAAACCATGGAGGAAAAGTGCAATAGTTTATGATCAGATTTCCTTATATTTTAAGTAAATATGTATGATCAGTGAAATGGCAGGATGTCTGATGTGCTCAGTAGATAGTGATGACCATGCTGATAACAGCATTTGTGAGAAGTGTATAATCTGAGAAAAATATGTGTGCTTATCCACTGGAAGCTTTTAAAAAACCCCATCAATAATTAAATGAGGATGCTGTCTGCTTTCTGAGAGAGGAGGAGGATGTGGAGGATGCGTTCAGGTGTTTGACGTTAAGTGCAGATTGGCCGAATGGGCTGCAAAGCTGCCGCCTTCTGTGAGTTTGTGGGCAGGATGCTGTTTGAAATGCTCTCAAGGAGTGAGCCTCCTTGCACCACCCTGGAGTTAGGAATTTTGCTGGTGGAGTCCCAGTGAAACTGCACTGGAGGTGCTGGACAAGGTGCGTAATAGACACCGTTAAAACTCACTGCGAACTCAGCTGGGCTGAAGAGAGATGCGGAGTAGGGAGAGCTCTATCAGTGCGATGCGCAGGCAGGATTTGGCACGGAGATCCGCAGGGCAGCCAGAGCAGCTCCCCACACTCTGCGTCCTGCCACACCAGCGTCCCGAGAACAGCCTGTTCTCAGCACAGAGCAAGAGGGACATCTCTTGGTACAATGGGGTTGTGCTCTCCCAGCCACTCGCTCGTAGCAGCATGCTGGGATGGGAGTCTCGGCAGGTCACCCGTGGGCTGCTCCTACTCCCCACAGGGGTGAGCCCAGGGCCTGCGTGAGGGGCACAGGGCTATGCTGGGAGGGTGGTGGTCCTGGAAGAATGGGTGGCCAAGCCAGCCCAGCGTTAGGTCAGCAGATGCGATGCAGGGGTTACAGCTTCCTCCCTCCTTCCTTGGAAATCAGGTAGTCGGTGTGTGAAAATGTGTACAAGTGTGGCTGCACTGATCATATGTCTGCTGCCTGTGCTTCATTCGGAGTCTGACGATCTTAAGGGTTGAGCTCATCTCACATTATTAGCAGAGTGTATAAATTGTCTGTTCAGCCTATGTACTGCAGTTGAAAAATCACAGTTGTTCTCACCTCCAGAGATTTATGCTTTTTCAGATTGAGATTTTTGTTTTCTCTGTGCACTCACATGCATGCTACTCACCTTTGGTTGAGACAGCAGTATATGATGGGGTTGTACATCGTTGAACTCATGGCAAGAAGAAAGACTGCAAGATAAACCTGTTGAATGTATTTCTGCTGGTAGATGTCTTCCTTGAAACTCCCCAGGATGAAGTATATGTGATAGGGCAGCCAGCAGACAGCAAAAATGATCACAACTACCACCATGGTCTTCACAAACTAGGAAAACAAAACCATTGTGTTATTCCTGGGCCTCTGGGTGGTCATCTGAGCCTGCTGGGGAAATGGGAACTGCTACTTTTGGTTTGGGTCTGTTTTCACCTGAAGTGCTGCGTATGGTATGTAGACCTGAGCTGCTAGGGCAAAAACCCCCAACGCTGATGACAGAGAGTAGGAACAGCCTGAGAGAGCAAATGTTTCCTGGTGCGCCGAGTGGACTTTCTGCAGAGGAACTGCTTGCAAGCTACATCAGAGAGATGTGGTAGGGAAATGAGATAACTGCTGTTGCATTGAAACCTCTCCCACCCTGTCCAGAGTTTTGCCCTGGTTTATCCTGCAATGTGTGGATTCACTGGACACTGGGCTTTACTCTCCAAGGACTGCTGGGAACTGGCCTGCTGCCTACTGACATGAGCTTTTCTTCCTTGGATGATAGATGGTGCATGTAGATCACAATTTCTTTTGATACTTGCTGGATGATGCCCTTTACACACACCCCCTCTCCTCCCCCCACCCCCCACCCCCCTTTTTGTCAACCTGTCATACCCAATCCCACAAGAGTTTGCATCAAATGCAAGATCCATTTTGGAATTGGAGCCAGCAGCACTGGTGCATTGATGGTAATTACTTTTAAGTTTCACGTCTGACCTTTTTTTTGGCATTAACTTGGTGTTCGTAGCGGGCTCTGTTAAGGTGGTTGCCTGGAACTGCACTGCTCCACAGAGTAATTCCTATAATGCTGTATGCAACAAACATCACCATTAAAGGCAGTAAATAAATCAACACGATCACTGCAATGTGATACCTGAAAAACAAGAACAAGCACATTTTCATAGTCAGTATCTCTCTTGAAGGGGTCTTTTAGAAATTGTCATTTGGACATGCATGTCTGGCTCCCATTAACTTCAAAGCATAAAGAAGCAGAAATTTTGCCTATAAACATCTTTACAGGGACTTCTATAAATAGCAAAAGCTCATCTCTCTTGTGTTGTAATAATTAGTCCTTGGACTGGATTCACTGTTCTTCCAAGATGGAGTAATATGGTTTATTTTCTACCAGAGAGCACTGAACTTTGCTATGCCACTACAGTCAGGAAAGAGTCACATCTGAGACTTGTGCTGTAAAAAATATGAACCTTTAAATGACAGAAATTGAAAAGGAATATTCTGAAAACTACAGAGTAACTTGATGAATGCAATAGTGCCAACAGCTTAACTTGGCACCAGTAAAAATACCAGGATCAGGGACTGCAAGATGCAGCTGGCTGCTAACAGCATGCACGATGTCATCAGGTAAGACTTTGCAGATAGTGAGGAAGGAATATTGCCTGCTTACAGCATGCAGATCGTGAGTGGCAGTTATAGATGTATTTGTGTTGCTGACTGTTTTGTTTGTGTGTGCACACAATTATGTGTCACCAACAGGCTACTGGGTTACTGCTCCAGCCAGAAGTGCTGGCATCTCCTCTGGCCGTGTTTTAGCTCGGCCCTTCCTAACCTTCCATGTCACCCTGCAAACTTCTGCTGGTTCCCTCATGCTGGAGGTTGATTATTTTAAGCAACCACCATTTATGGGGAAGGAACAACCTGCTCACTCTGTTATGCCAGCTGTCAAATTAACATAAACAGTGTAAAACCCAGGATTAGGCAGGAGGGCTCTGGCACATGCTGCTGGCAATGGCCACAAAAGGCTGGGTGCAAATGGTCTTTCTCAGCATGACAACGCTCTGGAGTTACTTGCTGCATTAGCAAGTGGAGTCAACTGCTTTGTAGAGGGCTGTTGAAATGGGTGTTGGGGCGCACGGTGGTGTTTGCTGCTTGGAATGTTTGCAGATATCAGAGCGGTGGCTGCATATAGAAAAATACTGTATCTGTGAAATGTGGCAAGTCCCTGCCTGTTTTCTGCCTTTCACAGATGTCCTCAGAGCGGTACCTCTTTTGAAGGTCTAATCAGCAAAGCCCTTTTAGAGTTCCCATCCTGTGAGGAGCAGGAGAGCATAGGAACCTAAGTGGCACATGGCAAAAAGAAACTTTTAGTGTTGTAATTTTGCTACTTTGCTGCAAAGTTAACCTGTCACCAGGAAAAAAATAAAAAATGTCCTCTGTGGTTAAGGTTCTTTATGTTGGTTCAAGTTCTACAGATTCGGTCCCTTTGTATCCAGTGTTTCTCAGGCACTGGCAGTCACAGCAGTACATTGTTTGGGTCTTTTTTCACCTGTTTCTATCATACACATTTTTCCTGCAGAAAAGGATTTTCCTTTGTTCTGAAGTCTAGAGATCTTGAAAGCCTGTTTTACTCAACTTTGAAGAATTTTGAGAACCCACAGTCAACAGAGGAACCCAGTTCTCCACTTCTTTGTTTTTTCTTTGGGTTTCTTAGTATTTCTTTCCCTCTGTGTTTGGACTAGCACATGAACGGCATATGGCTTTTTTCTCAGTGGTCTGTATTGCAGGCATCTGTCCCAACAGCTCCCTTGCTCAAGATGATTTCTGGAGAGCACTGCTTCCAACTTCCTCTCTAGGAGAACTACTGCAACCTGCTAATCTGAGGCTGTTCAGGGAGAGTAAGCTGGTGAACAAAGTCATACTCTCTGTTCGGGAACTGCTGCTCTCAAGCTGGGGATCCCAGAAAGAACCTGTCCTGTTATTTGCTGCATTCAGGACCAGCCTTTCCAGCTTGCAGAGTTTTTGTCACTATGCTGGGAAACTTTTGTTTCAAACTATGGATGTGGGAGAAATAAACCCCAGACTTTTCATCTGAATGGAATAGTCATCAGTGACTTACATATAGGCAATTAGCTACTATCCCTCCTTCTCAATCGACCGGAGCCTGGCACACTGTGTTCCCCAGCATGTGCCACAGGGTACCAACCAAGGACCCCTGCAAGGAATATCACCCAACGTGATATGAGCCTGACTTTACTTTCTTATTCTGTGACTCTGGAGACTGGGGACAACCGGCCACCAGTGGCTGAATTTGCTGCAAGTTGGCCAAACTTACATGAAGCTCCTGAAACTTGGCACGTATTAGTGTGGAAAACAGTTGATTTGGTAATAACTAACCATAGAAGGCAGACAGCTGTCTGCCAGAGATGAAGACTGAGAAGGCAAAAATGTCCCTGGTACACAGAGCTGGGCAAAAGCATTCACAGTGAAGAACAGACACGGGGAGTTTAGCACTTCGCTTTGGTTTGAAAAATCGTTTCCATTTTGTTAATAGATTTGTTCCTTTTCTGGAGTTCTTCCATTACTTCTTAGTATAAATATGTTTTGCTTGATAAATTTCTCAAACTACTCTGTGTATCATGTGTTTTGAATAACGATTAATCACCGCACATCCCCTAAATGCAAGGTATGGCTTGTTTCATTTGTCTGAACAATCATATTTTAAAGCAGGAGGAAATTGCTATGAGGGTTAGGAGCTTTTGGGAGCACAGATGCGTGCCCAGATAAGTCAGTCTATAAAACCTTAGGATGTTTGAAATGTGCTCCTCTTTCCCACCACCAGTCCCCCGCCCTAACCCGAAGAGCAGTCTGAGTTTTAAGCTAAATATGTAGCTTTTCAGCATTAGAAATCATAGAATCATAGAATAGTTAGGGTTGGAAAAGACCTTAAGATTATCAAGTTCCACCCCCCCTGCCATGAGCAGGGACACCACACACTAAACTGTGTTGCCCAAGGCTCTGTCCAGCCCTGTTAATTTCTGCTTGATGGAGAGAGAAAATCCAAAATCCTTGGAACCAGGCTGTGCTGGTTTCTCTTAAATCTTCTGAGCCCTGTATCTGGGATTTCTAGATCTTATAACCAGTTTTCAGAGCAGGGGAGGCTTGATTACCCTTCCTTACCCTGAGCTGTGATCACCTGGCAGTTTTTTCCACAACTGGCTTAAACTAAGCTTAGATTGCCTGCCTCACACCCATATTCCCCTGCTGTGTGGTTCCACCCTGTCCTCTCTCCCTGTAGCCAACAGTTTGGAGATGAATTGAGTTTCCTAGTTAACTTTTGCATGAATTAGGAGTTTTTTCGTTTCTCTTACGTGAGCTGGTACTTTGATCCAACATCATCAGGCCAGACAACAATGCATTTTGTTGTTCCATTGTCCATCATGATCTCGGCATAGAAGCACTGTGGGAAGGCGAGCCCAAATGCCACCAGCCAAATTATCCCTATGATGACTCTGGTGCTTCCAGCAGAGAGCCTGGGCTTGAAGGGATGGATTATTGCCACGTACCTGCAAGAAAAATAGGTAATGCTTTTACAGTTGCATTTGTAAACTATACAACAAATACAGAAAGTGTAAAAACTAACCAGGATGGTATAGTGGGGTTTAGTTATAGAGACATTTTAATAGGTTCCATGCTATAAATAATTAGGAGCTAAATCCTTTCTGAAGAGAACAACTGCAAGTCTTGGGGAAGAATATATTAAACCCTTGTGGTTTAAGGTATGAGGAGAAAGCGCAGTCATTATGCCTTCTGCATATGGTCTTTGTAAGTATTCCCCTTTCTCGGAGTTTTTTGGTTTTTTTTCTTTAATTAATTTTTCAAATGCTTTATGTGTTTGGTTTGAAATTTCATGCTGTGAACTGTTCATATTAGTTTAGATATATGTGGTGTTTAATACCACACCGTTTCTCCTTCCTCTACAAAAAAAAAAAACAAAACCAAAACACTCCCCCCCCCCCCCAATTATGTTGATCTCCTCTGATGCCCCATATTATCACAACAGCAGGCTAGGGTCTTGAGTATCCTTTACCCTGAATTTTTTCCCACTGATTTTTAGCCGTGGAGCACTCTTGTGCCATCCCACCTCTGCCTGTAAATGCTCAAGTGCTTGTGCTTGCAGTGGAAAGGAAAGGCCAACCCTTTCATCCCACACCTGCTCAGAGCCCTCATGGCACATCTGACTATTGGATTACATGCAAGCCTGGGGCTCTCTGGTTTTAAGTTCCCTGTGTAGAAATGCATGGTATCGTAATGACTACATAATCAATTATGCATTTCTTGTCATGCTTTCCGTAGTCTTTGACATGGGTGTTACAGAGGCAGAAGAGTGGAAAGTCCAATTGCTTCTTCGTTTTCATAGTGAAAATGTGACAAACTCTGTTCTGTCTTTTGGGCAGGTCACTGGGAGTTCTGCCTGGCTGTTCGTGTAGGATGGAGCGGGGCTGCATGGACAGGCAGCACAGTAAGTAAGCCAGAGCTGCCTGGCAGCAGAGCATTACTTAGCTATAAAATTTTCGTGTTGCCTTGCTTTTCTTTAGCTCACTGTAGGCAGTATTATACAATGTTTGAACCTGGTCAGGGAGGCATCAAGTGGCGAATATTCTCCAGAATTGATTTGTGGCTCTCAGTGAACCACAAATCCTGGGTGTAAATGATGCCACGCACTGTGCTGCTGAAGCAGCATGTGTTGCAGGTAGTAAAAGTGTTGCCTGGGCTGCTGGGTGGAAGCTTTCCCACTCAGCCAGGGGTGGACCCCAAGGCAAGCGGTGCTTTTAGGCAAGCTCCTGCCAGTTGGAGTTGGATTTACTGAATCTGCTGAAGTCTCCTGGCCACTCTTGTGTGGCAGGGCTGCCTTTGCCCCCTGCTGCTTGTGCTTCCTGTGGCCTCTCTCTAAGCCCTGCTCCCAAGAAGGCCAATGGTATCCTGGGGTGCATTAGGAAGAGTGTGGCTAGCAGGTCGAGGGAGGTAATCCTCTCACTATGCTCTGCCCTGGTGAGGCCACACCTGGAGTACTGTGTCCAGTGCTGGGCTCCAAAGTACAAGACAGGCAAGGAACTACTGGAGAAGGTACAGCAGAGGGCTACAGAGATGGTCAGCAGTCTGGAGCATCTCTCGTATGAGGAAAGGCTGAGAGAGCTGGGTCTGTTTAGCCTGGAGAAGAGGTGAATGAAAGAGGATCTTACAAGTGCATACAAATATGTCAGTGGCAGGTGTCAGATCCTAGTCAGGATGGGGCCAGACTCTTTTCATTGGTGTCCAGCAACAGGGTAAGAGGCAATGGGCACAAACTGAAACACAGGAAGTGCTACCTGAATATGAAGGAAAACTTGTTTACACTGCGGGTGGCAGAGCGCTGGAACAGGCTGCACAGAGAGGTTGTGGAGTCTCCTTCTCTGGAGAGATTCAAAATCCGCCTGGTTGCAATCCTGTGCAACCTGCTCTAGGTGAGCCTGCTTTAGCGGGGGGTTGGATGATCTCCAGAAGTCCTTTCTAACCCCAACCATTCTGTGATTCTGTAAACCCAACAGTGAGCAATATAGCCAAGGCCTTTCCCACAGCAGACAGGGATGACTTATAGAGCTGTCACTTCTTAGCCTCCTTCCTTACAAGAAACTGCTTCAGAAGACATTGTTTTATCAAAGTTAAACAACAGAGCCCAAGTGGATGCAAGTTCTTGTAACAATAAATGGAAGCCATGAGTTTCCAGGAGGCAGTGTCAGGATCTATTTTAAGGCTAAGCAAAGAATAGCTAAATATGGTTTGCAGTGAGATGCCAAGTTTTCTGTCGGATCCCTGCCATGTGACTAAAGAGATTTTGGCTGTAAAGGTACTTTCACCAAAAGTCCACAAGGAATGAGAGTAGGGAGACATGAGGACAGGCTGAAATGGATTTTGTTTTGTTTTTTAAATAATATCCTTTGGCAGACCACACATACAAAATAGCAGTTACCAACAGCCCGTTATTAAAAGGAACAGCAAAAGAGTACTTAAGTCTAAAACTGAGCTGTCATTACTTGTAAATAGGGATTTGCTTTCATCTGGACAACTGCAGGCTGATAAACATACCACTCATCCCTGTGTTCATTAGCAATCCTTCCACCAACTACAGGGGCCACTACCCTGTGCTGTGCCATATCCCCAGGTCCAGTGCAGGTTGCAGCAGGTGTCCCAGGCACACAGGGCAAAGCCACTTTTCTCCTGCTAGTTTATTTATCTGGTTTGATTTGTCTATCGATCGCTTCCTGCAGCTGGGTGTGCCGGGGAGAGCCGAGCTGTGAGCAGGGCAGGAGTTACGAATGTGACCCTGATGACTCACAGAGCGATGCTTTTTGAATGGCTCCAGAGGGGTGCTGGCTCTGCTCCTGAGGGAGCTGGCAGGGCCCTCTGTGGGTATGAATCCTTGATAAGGAATGGGGGAAACCTGATGGAAACTGCAAAGTCAACAGGAGGGCTTGATAAAGGACTGCCAGGTATTTCTGGGTTCAGTGCTGGGCTGCCCCAGGGAAAACCTTCGCTGTCTGGATAAGCAGGGACATAGGACAGAAAAGACACAGATGTTCCCAGCACCTGGCAGAGAGTGGAAATAATGGAGGGACAACAGGAAGGATAAGGGGAAGGAGGGCAGAGAGCCTTGAAGGGAGCTTAACCTCCTCAACTTCTTTTACATGCCACTGCCTTTAAAAGAGGAAATTCCCATGGACTTTTGGCCTCTTTCTGGTAAAAAGAAAAACAGCATCAGGCTACTTAACAATGAGCTGTAAACACATTCAGACTCCACAAATTTAAGCTCGAGTAAAAGAGACTTGGCAGATGTAAAAGAGCATGATGAAAATGCCTAATTACTTCAGAAGTCAAACAAAATCACTGTAATTACTTTCCTTCCTCTTGGAATAAGTAATTTGTGTGAACTCTTGGAGCAGACTGACATTTCTGATCCAATTCCCATTATTTCTGGTGATTTGCTGGGCTTACAAGCAGGATTGTGGATGCTGATATATTCAGCATTCTAATACATTCCTATCACTCCAGCTCTGTCCAAGTGATGGGTCCTTCTCATGGTTTAAAAAAAAAAAAAAGTTTTCAGGATGACTGGGAAACAATTTATGATCAATAATGTGGGAACAACAAAATACCAGCCACTTCCACTTGTTACAGACTTGGGTGTGATTCAGACCAGGGATAAACCAGAAGAGCCTTCCTTTCGTGTCATAATTACCATCTAACCCTATAGTCTATTTGCTTGGCACTCCTTCCACTTTGGTGATAAGGCACCTGATAGAGTATGTGCGGGCCAATTGCACAAAGTATTGCAAGAATTTTTTATAGCTTACAGTGGATTTTTTCGACCCTATGTTCTCCATTCGCCTCTTACCTGTCTGCAGCCACGGCTGTCATGGAATAAATGCTCACAAACATTGCAGTGATGGGGAACCAGTTCTGAAACCTGCAGAATTCCTCACCAAAATACCAGACATTGTGACTGGCATAAATAAAATTGAAGATGGTATTGAAAGCCGACATCAGCAAATCGGAAAGAGCCAAATTAACGATAAAGTAATTGGTAGCAGTCCTCATTCTCCTGTGTGCGAGAATAATCCAGATGATGGTGATGTTGCCAATGATGGATGTGATAATGATGAAGGAATAGGTGATAGCCCACAAAGCAATTCGCCAGCCTGGCTGGGTAAACTGAGTTACCTCCGTCCAATTGCCACTGTCCTCGAGGGAGTCAGCCTGTGAAACATTGCTAGCATTTAAAATGGAAAATGTGCTCATGTTTTTTTTTCTTCAGCTAAGCATAAAATGAAATCTTCTGGCATCTGCTCATTTTCTTGCAGTAGATGCTGGTGTTATGAATCCCCATGCATATGACCTAAGTGCAGTTAAAAAGACATTGGGATGAGATGTCTCATGTCCTCTCGTCCTGTTTTCCAAATGATGCAATGCAGTTTCAGGAGATGAGCGGTACCGAGGGACTCTTCCTTGCCTGGCATTTTAATCTATGCTTGAAGAGCAAAACCTATAGAACGACTCTCCCCCTTGAGATTCTTTTTCCTCTGGAAGAAAAGAAAGAAAAAATGAAAAAAAAAAAGGTGGGGTGGGAAAGGTGACAGGCAACGTCGTCTGCCTTTAGGTTATTTGTAGGGCAAAAAAATATAAGAGGACATATCAAGCCAGAAAAAACTCCAATCCAAGTGGAAATCCTTCTTTTTCAGGGCAGCGGTTTTCCAGGGCACCTGGTATTTGAATCCTCTGCAGTGGGACTGAGGACATTTGGTTTTCTTTGCTGGCGTAAATGTTAAGTGCGAGGCAAGAGCTGTGCTGGGATAAATTCTCTACAGGGTTTAGGGGGACTTTGAAAGGAGGTGGAGTTTCTTGCAGGCAAAAGCTAAACAACCGATTTGACATCAAATGAAACATAGCAAAGTGGTACTTAAATCTTCCCTCCTTCCCCCCTCCCCTGTTCGTTTTGAAATAACCTCTGAAATGGACATGCTGCTATACCAGGATTTTAGAAACTTAAATGCAAGGGTAGCTACTTTGCCAGGCTTATCAGTCCTGAGATCCTTGCATTTCCAGGACCCTGGCTTCCTGCAAGCTCACTGCACACTTAAGAAAGAAACAAAATATTTCAGCACAAATTCAGCAAGATGGTGTTGCTGTCTGCAACTATTTGGAGGCTTATCAACATTTTTAATGAATTTTGCTTAATGGAGACTGCCCTATATAATATGACAAACTGTATTTAATAGATTTGGTATGATTTAATTTATTTAAATTACAGCAACATATCCTGTTGGTGCTTGAAGTCTCGCTAGCGAATAATGCCAGGAGAGAGGCATTTTGTGAAGGACAGACCTGAGCTGGGACTTCTAGTAAGGCTTCAGTGGGAATTTGGCACCCAGGATTTCACCGTAAGTTCCAGAAATCCTTCTCCAGCTGCTGTCCAGCATAGAAACATTCAGAGGAGCCTCAGCTCCCAGTCTCCATGCTTCGTGTTTCTGAGGGGCTTAATAAGGGGTATTGCCCCTTCTGACCACTCCAGCCCCTATCCCAGAGTGTGCTATAGAAACTTACTAACTTCACACATGCAAGAAGGAGTATCTGATCCTCATGGGAAAGTAGAACCCCTGGCTCCCTTCTCTGCTCAGAGCACAGTGCTCTTGCTTGCTGTCAGCTTTGCAGTAAAGAACATAAATATAAGCAACATGTCAAGGCTGAGATTTCAAAGAGTACTTGGCACTGGCTTGTGCCTGCTCTGCCTGGAAACTGAAAATGTTTCAGGTTTTAAAACCTGTTTTCAGGATTCAGAAACATAAAGGAAAAACTCCCCGTGTGCATGGCCCTCCAGTAGTTGCTGGGGCTGCAGCTGTGCCAGGCTCCCCTGTGACAGGGCAGTATTTATCAGTTCAGGATCTTTTCCGCCAGCTCATCATGGACTCTTTCCTTGCTTCATTAATTCATGGAGGCAGTCTTCAGTTAACCCGTCACCTAACACTGCAACTCTTTAAAGCGGGTCTTCTCTGATACCGTATTATCCAAGCATTGTTTTTTAGAAATTAGTACCTGTAGTACTACATGTAGTATCTCCTTCTCATCATGATGGACTACCCTACAGGTAATCCCAACCCACTTCCCTACCTAGAAACTGCAAAAATATGCTTGTATGTGTCTTCTCATATGCATTAGCAAAGCAGTTCCAGGCTCTTTTTGAAAATCTTCCACTGACACCTCATTAAACAGCTTATGAACCTTCCATTTTTTGTATACAGCCCAGGAGGGCTGTTCATGATTTGCAATATGAATTCAACATCTAGTAGTGTTCTTCAGATTTTTTTTCCCTTCATCTCTCTCAAATCGCTTCAAATTCCAAAGAGAATATGAGCAAAAACATCCAGCTGTTTAGCTGAGAATGCAGTTAAAGTGCTTTATCAGCCTTTGTTAAAGTGGAACATTAGCAAGTGCTTAGAAAAAGGGCTGTAGTTTTTGATGTTTCAGTGGTGAAACCATAACCTCTCTCAGCTGACTTTGAAAATGATCAGGGTACCTGTGTTTCCTAGGAACCTTCACCAAAACGTCAGCGGTAGTTGGCTGGTAGTCAGACAGCAGCCACCCTTTGGTCAACCTTTCCTTATAGAAGTCAGCAGAGATTTGCTTTTGTTTATACACTCCCACACCTTTTATTCATTTGCTGGTTGTGCATTGACAAAGTTATCATCCTGGAGCCAAGCCAGCAATTTAGCATGTGCCATAGGCCTTTTGACTTGCAAAATGCAGCGATTTTTTACAAAAGCAGGCTACAAATACGTCAGGAAAGCTGCACTTGCCTGGGACCAGGGCAAAACCTGCCTCTCCAATGATTTTTGAGTTATACCAGGGAAAGGGACTATCGGAGAGCAGTGGTTGGGTTTGGCTTGTTTCACTGTTTTTATTACAGGCAGGATTGTTTGAGGCCATATGTTACCATGCTGAGTCACTGATCCCAGGACTGAGCAAAGGGTGAGAGATGCAAACAGAAAAGGCAGGTCTGGAAGGTCAGGAGGGTGAATAAAGTGCATTTTGTGTTTTGGAAACACAGTACAATGTAACTCAGGCAGTAGGGGCTTTAACAGTATTGCATGTTGGACTCTGCTTTGAGAGGAAGGGTCTTTGTCTAGGGATCAGCTCTGAGAAAGGGATGTGAGGACCATCAGCATTCACCTTGGGTGGGGCAATGTGCAGCCAGACTGCAGCTTGATCAGCCAGGCTTGGGATGGAGGAAAGCAGCAAAAATGCTGCTGGCTGCTCTAAAAAGCATAAGGTCATCCTATGCTACTTGGTGCAGGGCTAGCTGCAGGTTTGCTTTTCTGCAGCTCTCCTAAAGCCCTGGGTCAGACCATGGCTTTTGGAGACTGTCCATGGCATCTGCCATGCCTTGTACACACTTGAAACAACCTGATAGCTATGGAATTGAGCCATTGGATGGTCTTGGGATTATGTAATACGTGATCTGTCTCAAAGCTGGCAGGGATGCCAAACTCTCGGTTGGTAAACTGCAGCTCTGTGCTGCATGGGGCTGAGGTGGAGAGGACCATCAGCACCACAGGCAATTCATGACATCTTACTTTAAAACACTTTTTGGTGCTAAACTATACTAATTGTGTCCAGAAATCTTGCCATTTCATTGTCTAGACAATACCTGGGATTCAGACAAAGGATTATTCAATTATATTCATATGGCTTTGTAACATGAACCTGTTTTCATGTATTGGCTCAGTTCAGAGTCAGAATATTAGGAAAATGGACACTCCTTTTAATTGGCTTCCTCATCCGGCTGGTTGTACCTGAAATTTTATTTGCAGAAATCACAGCATGAATGACAAGGTAAAACATTAGGAAAATCAAACCAAAACTATTAACTTAGTTAAATACATAAACAAGAAAAGTGCATAAATGACAGGAACATGTTTGGATGTGAACAATGCCCACGAGACATAAAGAATGTGCAGTGGACACTAATTCCCAGCACTTAAATGATACACGATGTGATTTCCAGCCTGCACACCACTGGTAAGTGTTCGGGATATTTGCAAATTTGTCTGAAAATTGAAGTTTTTGGTATTTTAGAAGAGGAATGCTCTAGGACATTGTATTACGCATTATTGCCAGAAACCTAGGAGGTGAGGAGCTGTTCTGTTGCTGGCGGGGCCCTGGGCTAGATTCTTTGTTTCCCAGAAGCAGAGTTTAGCAGCACCTGCAAAAGCAATGGCACTTTTTGTAACAGAACTATCCAGGAATATTTTTTAGGCTTTATAAAAGAGGTTTTGGAAGCAACTACTGTTATACTGTATGTATCTAATAAAATTTTGTGTGACTGACCACTTTTACTTATACAGCTCTGAGGTTTTCCACAATCTCTTTGCTAGGTAACTTAAGAATAAATGCTGCTGCACTTCATCTTCTCAGATACCAGACACTGATTTTCAATGCTGTCTGTCTGCTCTGGGCCAGGATGCAACAACCAACTCTGTGACAGTTGTCTGCCACTTTGAATGAGACTTTTTCCCCCGAAAAAAATAGCCCTTTGTGGGGCAGGAGTGCAGCACTGCCAGCTTGAAAGAGGTTATTTCATCTTGTAGGCATGAATGGTGTTTGCAGTTCATGATCGCTGTCTAAGACCCAACACTGGTCCACTGTCACGGCACAGGCATGTGGATAAACGTCGGCGTAGGCAGAAAATGTGGCCAGTGCGATACGCCCATTAACCGTTGCACTTCTGCTGTGTTACTTGCAGGATGGGACCCTCTTTGCACAGGCAATTGCCTAGGTATTATAATTAAAGGTAAATACTCTGGTATTGCTTAATCGTGCTGCTGTAAAGTGTAGGGATTCTGCTTTGCACTGTTTGCGTATGCTTGACCAAACCCCCGGCCCCCGAGCCTCTGTATTTTTGCCCACGCCGTTTTCCATGGCAATTGCCGAGGGCTGTGGATGCGTGTGCCGCTCCGGCAGCACTGTGAGATGGCTGTTTTGAGTAGCGATATAATTTTTTATGACGACTCCAGCTGTGGGGTTAGTCCTGAAGGCGCAGCCCCTCAGCAGCTCGGCGTTTGCAAAGGTAAC